>NW_019239414.1:65333-66695 GCF_002742605.1 Olea europaea var. sylvestris
CTATCTGCGCTTCGACATGGGAGCTCAGAATGAATCTAATAAGATCTGGTTTTTCTGGAATTCGGGGACTAATGTTACTGTTATTGTTGATCATCCCCAGTTTCTTCGCATTAGAGTTGAGGATCCCAGACTAGCGCATGCTATCTATTTGACTCCAGTCTATGCGTCATGCGATGCTACTATCAGGAGAGATTTGTGGGCGGGTCTTCACCACATCTCCCTCGATATAGACGATCCTTGGCTAGTTGGAGGAGACTTTAATGTTATTACACATGATGGAGAGCGCACTGGTCATAATACCCGTAATCGTGGCACTACTGCTTTCTCTGATATGATGTTAGACTGTGGTTTAGAGGATGCAGGGTTCATTGGAAACCGATATACTTGGACCAATGGTCGGGTCAGAAAGAGATTGGATAGGGTACTTATTAATTCTACAGCTGCAGCTTTTTGTCGACAGCTTATAGTGAGACACTTGAATCGGACTTCATCTGATCACTCGCCTTTACTGCTTCAGTGGGTTTCTGATGATGATTTGGGGCCTAGACCGTTCAGATTCCTCAATGTTTGGACCAAGCACCATGATTTTTTAGCCTTTGTCTCCCAGAAGTGGTCTCTCCCTACTCATCTCACAGGGATGACCGCTCTTTGGGAGAAGTTCTTCAGGCTGAAACAGGGTCTGCGCTGGTGGAACCGACATATATTTGGAGATATTTTCCAGCGGGTGCGCGATACTGAGGTCGGGGTTGATGAGGCTGAGATAATATATGATAGAGATCCTACACCGGAGAACCGTAACTTTCTACATCAGGCCCAGGCAGTTTTGAACCGGACCTTGTCTATTGAGGAGGGCTTTTGGAAGCAAAAGGCCGGTTCACGTTGGGCATGTGAGGGTGATCACAATACTCGATATTTTCATGCGATGGTTCAGGGGCGTAGGATCAAATCGCGTATCAGGTCTATCAGGACACAGGCGGGGGAAGTGTTATCTACTCCTACTGATATTCAGACCTCGGCTGTTGCTTTCTACCAGGATCTCTTATCTGCTCCTCCACAACCCTTGGACCACATCCGTTCTGATGTCATTCCGAGGCTATTGACGGTGGATGATAATCTAGCACTAAATCGCCCCCCTTTGATTCATGAGGTACGGGAGGCAGTTTTCAGTATTGATGCTGACAGTGTCGCTGGCCCGGATGGCTTCTCATCCCTATTCTTCCAGAATTGTTGGGATATTATTCAGAAGGATGTTTACAGGGCGGTATTGGACTTCTTTGATGGTGGTCATCTTCCACGGGGTTTTGCTGCTACTTCTATTGTCTTGCTACCTAAGAAGGATGGTGCTTGCAGATGGACTGAATT
>NW_019239414.1:66799-68996 GCF_002742605.1 Olea europaea var. sylvestris
GGTTTCATCCCAGGCTGTCTGATTGGAGATAATGTTTTATTAGCTCAGGAGCTTCTCTACACTTTGGATGATAGAGTGCGAGGGGGAAACACTATGCTGAAGTTAGACATGGCTAAAGCATATGATCGCATGGACTGGGGCTTCATTTATTCTGTATTGGAGGCATTTGGATTTGATCAGATCTGGATTGACAGAATCAGGCGGTGCGTTTCGGAGTGTCATTTCTCCGTACTCCTAAATGGCCACCCATTTTCTCCGTACTCCTAAATGGCCGCCCATGTGGTTTCTTTCCCTCCTCACGAGGACTCAGACAGGGTGATCCTATCTCTCCATCCTTGTTTATCATTGCAGCAGGCTACTTCTCACGCTTGCTCACTCAGAGGTTTCAGCAGTATCCCAGTATGTGTTATCGACATGGAGGTAGTGCTCTTGTCTCACATCTCTCATTTGCTGATGATATGATTATGTTTGCCAACGGTCAGAAACAGTCTATCAGGAGGGTCTTAGATTGTTTGGAGCACTATGAAGGAGTTTTTGGCCAATTGGTGAATAGAGACAAGAGCGGTATTATACTATCCAGACGGGCATCCACTAGTCAGATCAGACGACTAGAGATTTTGACTGGCTTCAGACATCAGCAGCAGCCTTTCACTTACTTGGGTGTCCCCTTATTCAAGGGGACGAAGAGGAGCTTCCTTTATGATGACCTTATCCAGAAGATAAGGAATAGGATATCAGGTTGGGCCTCACGACTACTATCGCCTGGGGGTCGTATTACATTACTGAGGTCAGTACTTTCTTCCATACCTTTACATCTCCTTCAGATTATGCAGCCGCGCAAGGCAGTGCTGAAGAAACTTGAGAGCATCTTTGCCCGATTTCTATGGGATTCTAAGGATCAAGCACGACGTCTACATTGGAGGAGTTGGAAGGCGATTTACCTTCCTACTGATGAGGGAGGCCTCGGCTTTAGGAGATTGCAGGATGTGGTGGACACCTTCTCCATGAAGCTCTGGTGGTTGTTCCGATCTCAGAGGTCACTCTGGGCTCAGTTTTTACTGGGCAAGTATTGTAAGGGGACGCACCCTTTACTTGCAGCAGTTCCCAGTTCAGCTTCCCCTACCTGGAAGAGGCTGAAATCAGTTGGACCACGGACGGATCCACACATTGCTTGGCACCTTGGAACCGGTCAGATTTTCTTCTGGCATGATTGTTGGATGGGCGAGTCCACGTTGGCATCCCTATTCCCCCACAGACAGCACACATCTGCGAGGGTACAGGATTTTTTTGACGACACTGGGTGGGATTTTGGACGGTTATTACAGGCCCTTCCTTCTCACATGGCCGAACAGGTAGGGGCGATACCTTTATGGGCAGATGTCACGGACCGAATTGTTTGGAAAATTACTTCGGATGGTGACTTTACCACCAAATCAGCATGGTAACTAGTCCGTTCGGTTCACCAGCCTCAGGACTCATATCGACTGGTGTGGAGCTCTATCTTGCCTACCACTACTTTATTCTTTTGCTGGAGACTGTGGCAGGATCTCGTTCCAGTAGATGTTGTTATTCAGAGGAGAATTGGATGTCAGTTAGCTTCTCGTTGTCAGTGTTGTTCCGAGATTGAGACCATCAATCATATTTTCACGAGCAGCAGCATCTCCGACCAGGTATGGCAGCACTTTGGAGACATCTTTCAGATACCTATGACTTCAGGGGAGGGGGTTAGACAGAGGTTCCAGAGATGGCGGTATTCTGGACAGCACATTTACCGTGGACACATTCGTATTATCATTCCTCTACTGATATTTTGGTTTCTATGGACTGAGAGGAATGATGCGAAGCATAGAGGTATTCGTATGGTGGCCAGACGTATTATTTGGAGGGTCTACCGCATGATCTCCTTTCTTCATATGGGAGGACTATTCCGAGTTGAGCATTGGCGAGGAGATGTGACACTTGCACCCTTTTTTGGAATTTCTTTGACCCGTCCTCCCCCACCACCACCTATTATGGTTGTTTGGCGCACTCCACCAGTGGGATCCTTCAAGATCAACACTGATGGATGCGTCAAAGATGGATTTGCAAGTGGTGGAGGCATCATTAGGGACCACGCAGGATACTGTATCAGGGCATTCTCAGAATCGTATGGCCCATGTTTCATTTTGGAGGCTGAACTCAGAGCCATACTAGATGG
>NW_019239414.1:69301-118121 GCF_002742605.1 Olea europaea var. sylvestris
ATGGTTGGGGAACCCTTAACCCCCATCGACCTTCCTTGGTGGACCCTAAAAAGTCATTAAGGATGTGTGGATGTCTTTATTAAAAAAAAAAAAAACCCTTAGCACTAAACCCTAAGCCCTGGACCCTGAACCCGAAACTCGAAGCCCTGAACCTTTCTATTCTATTGTCTACAAAATTACTCAAATTTTATTTGAAAATCTGTCGTTTTTTTGCTTAAAATGGCTTCACTTAAAAATATTTTCTTATTTTCGACCGTCATGTTTTTGCTGTGTGTTCTTTTTGAAGCAAGAGAGTTCGTGTAGGCGGTGAATATGGGCAGTTCCATCTTCTGTTGATGAGTTCAACAAATGGGCTAAGAAAATTCATTTTCAGATTGGAGATTCTTTAGTTCTAAAGTATGATTCCAAGACCGATTCAGTGCTGGAAGTGACCGAGGAAGACTACAAAATCTGCAACAATGCCAATCCAATAAAATTACACCATGATGGAGAAACTACAATTTCACTGGAAAAATCAGGTCCATTTTTCTTCATCTGTGTAGCTGAAGAAAATTGTCAGAACGGTCAAAAGCTAGGGGTTATGGTTCTGTCCTATAAACATAGCTCTGGCCAATAATCTACAGTGCAGGCACCTTCTCCTCATCATCACCATCACCACTACCATGCACCGGCACCAGCCCCGACTAACGATGGTACTGGTTTGAAGGCGACGGAGAGGTTTATTTGTAGCACTGCGCTAGTGGAAATTTTGGTTGTGTTGTGTAGACTAGTTTTATTATTCATGGGTTCTAACATTGAGCTACATTTTATTTTCATTATTCTTTATCACGTATATATTTCCTGCTTTTAATTCTAAATTAATTTAAAAAACCCTAAACCCTAAAACTTATGTCCCAAAAATTGCATAGAAATGCCTGGAAATCAGGCTACATCCCTGCCATGGCCATGACGCGTCCCAGACTAGGCCTTCACATTGAGTCCCAGAAATTGCCTAGAAATGCCTGAAAATTAGGTTGTCTCTCCCACAGCCAGGATGTGTCCCGGACTTGGCCTGTGCACTGTGCCCACAAACTGCCTAGAAATGCCTAAAAATCAGGCTGCATCCCTACTTGGTCAGGATGAGTCTCAAACATGGTCTGTATGTCGTGCTTAAAAACTGCCCAAAATTAGCTAAAAATCAGGCTCTATCCCTGCTGTGGCCCGAACGTGTCCCTGACATGACCTGCACACCGTGACCCAAAAACTAACGAGAAATGCCTTCAAATAAGGTTGCGTCCATACCGCGTCCTGGACAGCACTAGTACACCATGTCCTAGAAATTGCCTGGAAATAAGGCCACAGCCCAGACGAGTCTCGAACATTGCCTGCACACCATGTCCAAGAAACTACATAGAAAAATGTGAAAATCAGGATTTGTCCCTACAGCAACCTGGAATGGCCTGCACACCGTGTCTCGAAAACTGCCTGAAAACCAGGCTGCATCCCTGTCACAGACCAGACGCATCCCGGACATTGCCTGCACATCGTGTTCCAGAATCTACCTAAAAATACCGGAAAGTCTGGATGCGTCCCTGCCACATCCTGATCATGGCCTGTACACCGTATCCACGAAACTACCTAGAATTGCCTGAAAATCAAACTCCGTCTCTGCCTTGCCCATGACGAGTCCCGGACATGGCTTGCACACGGAGTCCTAGAAATGCCTGAAAATTAGGCTGCGTCCCAGCCCGTCCTGGACATGGCCTGCACATGGTGCCCACAAACTGCCTACAAATGCCTTAAAATCAGGCTGCGTCCCTACCGAGGCTAGGACATGTCCCAGACGTGGCCCGCACACTGTGCTCAAAAACTTCCCAGGAATACCAGAAAATCAGGCTGTATCCCTGTCGTGTCCCTAACGCGTCCCGGTCATGGCCCGCACACTGCATCCCAGAAACTGCTTAGAAATGCCTGAAAATTAAGCTGCGTCCCTGTCGCGTCCTGGACATGGCCTACACACCATGTCCCAAAAATTACTTAGAAATGCCTGGAAATCAGGCAGCATCCCTACATCAGCCCCGACGCGTCCCGAAAATTGCTTGCACACTGGGTCGAAGAAATTTCCTAGAATTACGTGAAAATCAAGATGTGTCTGTATAGCATCCTGGATATGGCCTATACACCGTGTCCTAGAAACTGCTTAGAAATTCCAAGAAACCAGGCTACATCACTACCACGGCCCAGATGCGTCCCGGACATTGCTTGCACACCGTGTTCCAGAAACTGCCTAAAAATACCTAAAAGTCAGGATACGTCCCTGTCGCATCCTGGACATGGCCTGCACACCGTGTCCTAGAAACTGCCCAAAATGCCTAGGAAGGTGCTTGCGCCCCTAACATGGCCTGCACACCGTGGTTTCTTCGTTTGGTTGAAAATCTACTTGTGTCCCTAACACGGTTGGGATGCGTCCCAAACATTACCTGTACACCGTGCCTATAAACTGCCTAGAAATGCCTGAAAATCAGGTTGCTTCTTTATTGCGACCAGGACACATCTTGAACATGGCCTACACACCATGCCCACAAACTGCGAAGAAATGCCTAAAAATCAGGTTGCATCCCTACCGCGGCCAGGATGCGGCACGGACATGGCCTGCACTCCGTGTCCCAGAAAACTGCCTAAAAATGCTTGAAAATAATGCTGCATCATGTCCTGCAACCCGTGTTCCAGAAACCCTAAACCGTAAGCCCTAAACCCTGAACCCTGAATTCATGAGGTACGGGAGGCAGTTTTCAGTATTGATGCTGACAGTGTCGCTGGTCCGGATGGCTTCTCATCCCTATTCTTCCAGCATTGCTGGGATATCATTCAGGAGGATGTTTACAGGGAGGTATTGGACTTCTTTGATGGTGGTCATCTTCCACGGGGTTTTGCTGCTACTTCTATTGTCTTGCTACCTAAGAAGGATGGTGCTTGCAGATGGACTGAATTCAGACCAATCAGTTTATGCACAGTGTTCAATAAGATTATTACTAAGCTTTTGAACACTCGATTGAGTACACTGCTACCGCGCATTATTTCCTCTCCACAGAGTGGTTTCATCCCAGGCCGTCTGATTGGAGATAATGTTTTATTGGCTCAGGAGCTTCTCTACACTTTGGATGATAGAGTGCGAGGGGGAAACACTATGCTGAAGTTAGACATGGCTAAAGCATATGATCGCATGGACTGGGGCTTCATTTATTCTGTATTGGAGGCATTTGGATTTGATCAGATCTGGATTGACAGAATCAGGCGGTGCGTTTCGGAGTGTCGTTTCTCCGTACTCCTAAATGGCCGCCCATGTGGTTTCTTTCCCTCCTCACGAGGACTCAGACAGGGTGATCCTATCTCTCCATCCTTGTTTATCATTGCAGCAGGCTACTTCTCACGCTTGCTCACTCAGAGGTTTCAGCAGTATCCCAGTATGTGTTATCGACATGGAGGTAGTGCTCTTGTCTCACATCTCTCATTTGCTGATGATATGATCATCTTTGCCAACGGTCAGAAACAGTCTATCAGGAGGGTCTTAGACTGCTTGGAGCACTATGAAGGAGTTTCTGGCCAATTGGTGAATAGAGACAAGAGCGGTATTATACTATCCAGACGGGCATCCACTAGTCAGATCAGACGACTAGAGATTTTGACTGGCTTCAGACATCAGCAGCAGCCTTTCACTTACTTGGGTGTTCCCTTATTCAAGGGGACGAAGAGGAGCTTCTTTTATGATGACCTTATCCAGAAGATAAGGAATAGGATATCAGGTTGGGCCTCACGATTACTATCGCCTGGGGGTCGTATTACATTACTGAGGTCAGTACTTTCTTCCATACCTTTACATCTTCTTCAGATTATGCAGCCGCCCAAGGCAGTGCTGAAGAAACTTGAGAGCATCTTTGCCCGATTTCTATGGGATTCTAAGGATCAAGCACGACGTCTACATTGGAGGAGTTGGAAGGCGATTTGCCTTCCTACTGATGAGGGAGGCCTCGACTTTAGGAGATTACAGGATGTGGTGGACACCTTCTCCATGAAGCTCTGGTGGCTGTTCCGATCTCAGAGGTCACTTTGGGCTCAATTTTTACTGGGCAAGTATTGTAAGGGGACGCATCCTTTACTTGCAGCAGTTCCTAGTTCAGCTTCCCCTACCTGGAAGAGGCTGAAATCAGTTGGACCACAGACGGATCCACACATTGCTTGGCACCTTGGAACCGGTCAGATTTTCTTCTGGCATGATTGTTGGATGGGCGAGTCCACGTTGGCATCACTATTCCCCCACAGACAGCACACATCTGCGAGGGTACAGGATTTTTTTGACGACACTGGGTGGGATTTTGGACGGTTATTATAGGCCCTTCCTTCTCACATGGCGGAACAGGTAGGGACGATACCTTTATGGGCAGATGCCACGGACCGAATTGTTTGGAAAATTACTTCGGTTGGTGACTTTACCACCAAATTAGCATGGCAACTAGTCCGTTCGGTTCACCAGCCTCAGGACTCATATCGACTGCTGTGGAGCTCTATCTTGCCTACCACTATTTCATTCTTCTGCTGGAGACTGTGGCAGGATCTCATTCCAGTATATGTTGTTATTCAGAGGAGAATTGGATGTTAGTTGGCTTCTCGTTGTTAGTGTTGTTCCGAGATTGAGACCATCAATCATATTTTCACGAGCAGCAGCATCTCCGACCAGGTATGGCAGCACTTTGGAGACATATTTCAGATACCTATGACTTCAGGGGAGGGGGTCAGACAGAGGTTCCAGAGATGGCGGTATTCTGGACAGCACGTTTACCGTCGACACATTCGTATTATCATTCCTCTACTGATATTTTGGTTTCTATGGACTGAGAGGAATGATACGAAGCATAGAGGTATTCGTACGGTGGCTAGACGTATTATTTGGAGGGTCTACCATATGATCTCCTTTCTTCATATGGGAGGACTATTCCGAGTTGAGCATTGGCGAGGAGATGTGACACTTGCACCTTTTTTTGGCATTTCTTTGACCCGTCCTCTCCCACCACCACCTATTATGGTTGTTTGGTGCACTCCACCAGTTGGATCCTACAAGATCAACACTGATGGATGCGTCAAAGATGGATTTGCAAGTGGTGGAGGCATCATTAGGGACCACGCAGGATACTGTATCAGGGCATTCTCAGCATCGTATGGCCCATGTTTCATTTTGGAGGCTGAACTCAGAGCCATACTAGATAGGCTTCTATTGGCCAGAGGACTTGGGATTTCAGCTATCTGGCTTGAGGCAGATTCAACATTGGCTATTCACTGCATTACCAAAGGTGGAGGACCATGGTCGATTCAGGGTATTCTTAGACAGATCAGAGACCTCATCTACTTCGATAGAGACACGGTTTCACACATCTACAGAGAAGGCAACCAGGTTGCTGATTCTCTTGCTACAGAAGGCTGGAATCATCGGCGCTATCTAGAGTATGGACCACTAGAACTGCCTCGACATATTAGGGCGATAGTGCGGATCGACAGACATGGATTGCCCAGTTTCAGAGGCTCGTAATTTAGACTTTTCTTTATTGTATAGGGAAGTAGTACTTCCTCATTTATTGCTTTCATTTATAATATTCATTTGTTGCATCATGAACCTTGGACCTCTCGTACATCTGCAACAGCTCCATCTGCAACAATGGAAGGCTATTGAAATAATTAGAACCTCCAGGAATTCTTGGTGGAACCTGAACCTACATCAATGTCTAACTTCAGTGATTTGTTGGATGAAATACTAATCGACATTCTCGGTCGTCTGTCGATCGAGAATTTGAAGAAAACTGTGTGCTACAGCCGAACATTTCGTCGTATTTCTAGGGTTTTTCTAGTGCTTCTAGCACTATCACGCATTTCCCAAGCAAACTACCATTGCTTCCAGAGTGAGGGCGCCATTGTTGGATATGTTGCACTGGTAGGGTATGATGTGAAAAACCTGGGGATACTGCTTGATACAACTGTTAGTAGGGATGCTAAAATTGACCAAGTGCTTTGGACTGGTCCAGTGATAATGTAAATGTCCAAAGAAGAAGTTGGCTCAGAATTGAAAAAATTGGAAAAGTAGGAAGAAGAGGGATTATTATTCTCATGAATTGTTTTTGTTGAATCGTTTTGCAGTCCGTAGCATGTTTCTGGCTAGAGCTGGTATTAGCACCGAAAGTGGAATTCCTTACTATAGACTTTTACTTTTCTCAGCTTAAAAAGATCAATAAGTGTAGCATAAATGCTACAGTTTCACGTTCAAAATGTTGCTCTCTACATTTTTTGACATGAACCTCACAAAAAAGCGTTAATGAACTTTTGTTGAGTGTTTTGTCAAAAAAAAAAACCTGAACCCTGAACCCTAAACCCAAAACCATTCTATTCTGTTGTCTATAAAATTACTAAAATTTTATTTGAAAATCTGTCTATTTTCAAAATGGCTTGATTGAAAAATATTTTCTTATTTTCAACCGTCGTGTTTTTGCTATTTGTTCTTTCTGAAGCAAGAGAGTTCTTAGTAGGCGATGAAAATAATTATAGGCTGTTCCATCTTCAGTTGATGAGTTCAAAAAATGGGCTAAGAAAACTCCTTTTCAGAAAAAATTATGTCCATTTTTCTTCATCAGTGGAGTTGAAGAACATTCCCAGAAAGGTCAGAAGCCAGATCTTATGGTTTTGTTCGACAAACATGGCTCCAGCCACTAATCTACGGTGCAGGCTCCTTCTCCTTATCATCACTATCACCACTAGCATGCACCGTCGCCAGCCCCAACTAACGATGGTACTAGTCTGAAGGCGGCGGTGGCTTTTATTTGTGGTACTCGACGTTGGGAAGTTAGGTTCTGTTGTGTAGACCAGTTTTATTATTCATGGGTTGTAACGTTGAGATACAATTTATGTTCATTATTCTTTGCCACGTATATATTTCATGCTTTTAATTCTAACTTAATTAAAAAAATAAACCTTAAACCCTAAACCGTATGACCCAAAAATTGCTAAGAAATGGCTAGAAATCGGGCTGTGTCCATGCTGTGGCCATGACATGTCCCGAATTTGGCCTGAACACCGATTCCCCGAAATTGTCGAGAAACGCCTCAAAATCAGGCTGCATATTTCTTGTGCCCAG
Source organism: Olea europaea var. sylvestris (assembly GCF_002742605.1). Taxonomy (NCBI): domain Eukaryota; kingdom Viridiplantae; phylum Streptophyta; class Magnoliopsida; order Lamiales; family Oleaceae; genus Olea; species Olea europaea. Next base: position 76,455 of record NW_019239414.1, read on the forward strand.
GATGGGTCCCAGACTTGGCCTGCACACCATGACCACAAACTGCCTAGAAATACCAAAAAATCAGACTGCGTCCCTATCTGGCCAGGACGCGTCCCTGACATGGCTTGTACACCGTGCCCAAAAACTGCTCAAAATTACTTGAAAATCAGGCTCTATCCCTATCATGGCCCGAACGTGTCCCTGACATAGCCTGTACACCGTGCCCAAAAACTGCACGAAATTACTTAAAAATTAGGCTCTATCCCTACCGTGGTCCAGATGTGTCTCTGACATGAACTACACATCGTGACCCAAAAACAGATAAGAAATGCCTCAAAATTAGGCTACTTCTAGGACATGGCCTACACACTAGCCCAAAAACTTCCCAGAAATACCTGAAAGTCAGGTTGCGTCCTTGGCGTGGCCATGACTTGTCCTGAATTTAGCCTGCACATTGTGTCCCAAAAACTACCCCGAATGCTTGTAACGTGCCAACACCCCTGACATGGCCTACACATCGTACTTCCTTCGTTTGGTTGAAAATCTGCTTGCATCCCTCATGTGGACGGGATGCGTCCCTAACATGGCCTGCACACCGTACGCACAAACTGCCTAGAAATGCCTGAAAATCAGGCTACGTCCCTATCATGGCCAAGACGCGTCACGGACATGGCCTATACATCGTGCCCCAAAAATTACCTTGAAAAGCCTGGAAATGAGGCTGCATCTCTGTCTCGGTCAAGATGCACTCTAGACAAGGCTTGCACATTGTACCTGAAACTGCCCTGAAATACCTGAAAATCAACTTTCGTCCCTGCCATGGCCCGGACATAGCCTGTACATCGTGTCCCAGAAATGCCTGAAAATTAGGTTGCATCTCTGCCATGCCCAGGACGTACCCCAAATATGGCATGCACGTCGTCTCCCAGCAACTGCCTAGAAATGCTTGAAATCCAACTGCGTCCCTGTCACTTCCTGGACATAGCCTACACACCGTGTCCCAAAAATTGCCTAGAAATGACTTGAAATCAGGTTATATCCCTGCCGTGGCCAGGACGCATCCCGAACATGACCTGCACATCGTGCCTAGAAACTGCCTACCCTGCCATGGCCTGGACGCTTCTCGAGCATGGCTTGCACACCGTGTCCCAAAAATTACCTAGAAATGCCTGAAAGTTGGGCTGCACCCTAGACATGTCCTCTACACCATGCCCGTAAATTGCCTAAAAATGCTTGAAAATTAAGCTGCGTCCCTATCATGGCCAGAATGCATCACGGACATGGCCTGAACACCATCTCCCAAAAACTACCTAGAAATGTCGAAAAATCAGGCTACATCCCTACCATAGCTAGGACGCGTCCTGGACATGGCCTACACATCGTACCCCAAAAGTAGCCCAGAAATGCTTGGGAACGTGCCTGCATCCCTGACATGGCCTAATACCGTGCTGCCTTCGTGTGCCTGAAAATCAATCTGCATCCCGAACATTGCTTGCAAACCGTGCCCAGACATGGCCTACACACCTCGCCTAGAAATTGACTAGAAATGCCTGAAAATTAGGCTGCATCGCTGTCGCGACCAGGACATTTTTCGGACATAGCCTTCACACCGTGCCCAAAAATTGTTGAGAAATGCCAAAAGATTTTGTTGCGTCTCTGCCTTGGCATGAACGCTTCCCGAACATGGTCTACACACTGTATCCCAGAAACTGCCTAGAAATGCCAAAAAATCAGGCTGTGTCCTGGTCATGTCCTGTTCACCATGTCCCAGAAACTACCTAAAAATGCCTAAAAATCTTGAAGCGTCCCTACCGTAGCCAGGACGCGTCCCGACCATGGCCTGCACACCGTGCCCACAAACTACCTAGAAATGCCTAAAAATCAGGCTGGATTCTTGCCGTGGCCAAGACGCGTCCTGGACATGGCCTACACATCATGTCCCAAAAATCGCCTAGAAATGCCTAAAAATCAAGCTGCATCCCTACCGCGTCCTAAACTTGGCATGCACACCGTGTCTAAGAAACTTCATAGAATGCTTGGGAACGAGCCTACGTCCCTGACTTGGTCGGCACACCATGTTGCCTTCGTGTGCATGAAAATTTTGCTTGCGTCCTGTAGTGGCCAAGACGAGTCCTCACACCGTGTTCCATAAACTAACTAGAAATGCCTGAAAATTAGGCCGGGTCCCTACCACGTCTTATACATCGCCTGCACATCGTGTCCCAAAAACAGCCTAGAAATGCCTGGAACCCAGGCTGTGTCCCTGCTGTAGCCAAGAAGCATCCAGAAAATGGCCTACATACCGTGCCCTAAAACTACCCAAAAATGCCTTAAAAATAAGGCCACGTCCCAGTTATGGCTTGGACGCATACTGGACATGGCCTGCACACCATGTCCCAGAAATTGCCCAGAAATACCTGAAAATCAGGCTGCGTCCCTAGCGTGTCCTCGACATGGCTTGTACACCGTGTCCCAAAAATAGCATAAAAATGTCGAGAAATCAGGCTGCATCCCTGTCGAGGCCAAGACGCATCCCAGACATGCCCCATACACCATGTCCCAGAAACTGCCTAGAAATGCTTGAAAATCAGGCTTTATCCCTGTCGCGTCCAGGACATGGCTTGCACAGCGTATCCCAAAAATTGCCTAGAAATGCTAGGAAATCAGGCTGGGTCCCTACATCGAGCAGGACGTGTCCCAAACATGGCCTGCACACTGTGCCCAGAAATGCTAGAAAATCAGTCTACATCCCAGCCGTGGCCCTAACGCATCCCAGACATGGCCTACACATCGTGCCCCAGAAACTACCTAGAAATGCCTGAAAGTCAAGCTGCGTCCCGGACATGTTTTACCACTGTGCCCACAAACTGCCTAGAAATACCTGAAAATTAAGTCGCATCCTTGCCGTGGCTAGGACGCATCCCGGACATGGCCTGCACATCGTGTCCCAGAAATTGCCTAGAAATGCCTAAAAATCAGGCTGCGTCCTTGCTACATCCTAGACATGGCCTGGACACCGTGTCCTAGAAACTGCCTAGAAATTCCTAAAAATCAGGCTGCTTCTCTTCTGCAACCAGGATGCCTCCTAGACATGGCTTGCACACCACATCCCAGAAATAGCCCAGAAATGCTAGGAAATGTGCCTACGTCCCTGACATGGCCTGCACACCATGCTACCTTCATGTACCTAAAAATCAGTGCGTCCTCGTAGCGACCGCGACGCGTCCTGGATGTGGCCCATACACCGTATGCCATAAACTGCCTAGAAATTCACTTGCATCCCTGGAAGTGGTCTACACACCGTGTCCCAAAAATTCCCATAAATGTGTCAGCGTCCGTGACATGGCCTGCATACCTTGTCCCCGAAATTGCCTACAAATGCCTGAAAACATGTCCTCATCCCTGACATGACTTGCACATCGTGTGCCTGAAGGTGCCTGAGAATGCCAAAAAATGTGCCTACATCACTATCACTGCCAGGACACAGCATGCCTTCATGTCACATGACGAGGAAAACTATGCCTCGCGAGATGCTTTATCGATGGATGGTTTTCGAAAACATAAAATGATCGCTCGACAGAAGTTTATCGTTCGAATTTAATACATTTCGAGTTTTTTCCACCACATTTCACTTTTCTCTGCCCCTGTCACCTATTTCTTCTCGCATTTTCTATTATAACCAACATGACGTCCACCATACTAGCCGACAATTATCACTCTCCCTATTAACCCACCAATGGCAAAAAAAAACTACACTTATATGGAAGTTGTTGAGTTTCATTTAGGTAACGCTTGCTTGGGAAATTTGATGCATATTTGTTGAGATAAATTTTAAAAACTTGTAATTTCCTAATAATTTGTACTTCGTAGGAGGTAGGAAAGCTCAACTTTGTGGATTAGCCCAGTATGGTAATCTCATCAGGGTTATAATTGGATACACTATTCATGCTTCCATTTGTATAGTGTGAGTATTTATATTATTTTTGAGACAATTTCTCGTGTTTTTCAAACTAATATATATATGATATATCGTCAGGGCGATCTCAAGGTCAAATTGTTTCCACAAACACGGCCATCTTGTCAAGTGTTCGATATCCTACTATCCATACATGATAATATTTGCAGCAATTCAGATAATTCTTGGCAAAATACAAAACTTCCATGAGATGTACTAGCTATCGATCTATTGCGGCAGCAGTCATGTCTTTCACTTATTCTTCTATTGGCATTGGCATTGACGGGTTAATCAGGAGAGCAATAACTATCGACTAGTATGGTGGACATCATGTAGGTTATGATAGAAAACACGAGAAGAAATGCCACGCCAGCTATCCACCGTGTCCCAGAAATCACCTGGTGTGCCTAGATGGGCATCGGTATGAACTACGTGCTGCCTAAATGTGCTAGCACCCTTCACATGGATGGGACTCGGTGCTATCTTCATGTGCCCGCATCCCGTGCTGCCTTCATGTGCATGAAAATATGCCTTCGTGTACTTGTATCCTTGACATGGCCTGCATACCGTGCTACCTTTGTGTGCCTTAAAATCTACCTTCGTCCCTGCCATGGCTAGGACGCGTCCCGGACATGGCCTGCACACTGTGTGCCAGACCCTACCTAGAAATGCTTGAAAAATCAGCATGCGTCCCTACTGCATCCTCGACATGGCCTGTAAATTGTGTCCTAAAAGCTGCCTAAAAATGCATGGAAATCAAGCTACGTCCTTGCCGCGGCTTGGATGCGTCGCAAACATAACCTGCACATTGTGCCCAAAAACTGCCCTGAAATGCGTAAAAAGTAGGCTGCGTCCCTGCCATGGCTCGAAAGCATCCCAAGCAAGGCTAGCACACCATGTCTCATAAACTCCCCAAAAATGCCTAAAAATTAGGCTGCATCCCTGCTGCGTCCTGGACATGGCCTGCACATCGCGTCCTTCTCATGGCTCGAATGAATCCCGAGCATGACTTGCACATCGTGCCCCATAAACTGCCTAGAAATACCAAAAAATCAGGCTGTGTCCCTGTCGTGTGCTGGACATGGCCTGCACACCGTGTACTAGAAACTACCTAGAAATGCCTGAAAATCGGGCTACGTCCTGGACATGTCCGGCACACCATGTCCCAGAAACTGCATAGAAATTCCTAAAAATCAGGCTATGTCCCTGCTGTGTCCTGGACATCGTCGGCACAATGTGTCTAAGAAATTGCCTAGAAATGCTTGAAAATCAGGCCGCATCATGATCGCGGCCTGGATGCTTCGCTGACATGGCCTGCACTCCATGCCCAAAAACTACCCAGAAATGCCTAAAAATCAGGCTACATCCCTACCTTGGCCCAGACGTATCCCAAACATGGCCTACACACTGTGTCCCAAAAACTGCCTAGAAATTTCTTAAAATCAGGCTGCGTACTAGACATGACCTATTCACCGTGTCCCAAAAATTGTCAGGAAAATCCTAAAAATTTAGCTGCATCCCTATCGCGGTCAGGACACATCCCGGACATGGCCTGCACATTGTGCCCACAAATTGCCTAGAAATGCTTGAAAATCAGGTTGCGTCCCTATCGTGGCCAGGACGCATCATGGACATGGCCTACACATTATTTTCCAAAAACTGATTCGAAATGCCTGAAAATTAAGCTGCATCCTCGCCACGTAATGGACATGGCCTACACACTGTGTCCCATAAATTGCCTAGAAAAGCCTAAAAATTAGGTTGCTTCTCTGTCGCAACCAGGATGCATCCCGAACATGACTTGCACACCGTGTCCCAAAAATTGTCCAAAATGTCTTGCAACGTGCTTGCCTCCCTAACATGGCCGACAAATCGTGCTACCTTCACGTGCCTAAAAATCTACCTATGTCCCTGCCGTGGCAAGGAGGTGTCTCAGATATGACTTGCCCACCATTCACTAGAAATGTCGAGAAATGCCTAAAAATTAGGTCGACCCCTACTGCATCATGAACATGGCTTGCACACTGTCCAAAAAACTGCCTAAAAATGCCTGGAAAATAGGCTGCGACCCTGCCACAGTCAGGACATGTCCCAGACAAGGTCTGCACACCATACCCAGACATGCGTTACACATCGTGCCTAGAAACTGCCTGAAAATTAGGCTGCATCCCTGTCGTGGCCCGAATACGTCCCTGATATGGCCTACACATCGTGTCCTAAAAACTACTTAAAAATGCCTGGAAATCATGTTACGTCCCTACCGCATCTTGGACATGGCTTGTACACCGTCTTCCAGAAATTACCTAGAAATGCTAGGACGGACGCGGCCCGGACTCTTCCCGAACATGGCCTGCACTCCCTGCCCAGAAATTGCAAAAAATTCTTATAAGTCAGGCTACGACCCTGCCTTGGCCCGGACACATCCTGAACATGGCTTGCGCACCGTGTTCTAGAAACTACCTAGAAATGACTGAAAATCAGGCTGCATCTTGGACATGTCATGTTCACCGTGTCCTATAAACTGCCCAGAAATGCCTGAAAATTTGGCTGCATCCCTACCGCATCCAGGATGTATCCCGGACATGACCTGCACACCGTGCCCACAAACTGCCTAGAAATGCCAGAAAATCAGGCTATGTCCCTGACGTGGCCAGGACGCATCTCAAACATGGCCTGCACATCACATCCTAAAAACTGCCTAGAAATGCCTGAAAATCAGGCTGTGTCCCTGCTGCATCCTAGACATGGCCTACACACCATGTCCTAGAAACTGCCTAGAAAAGCGTTGAAATCAAGTTGCTTCCCTACCGTGACCAAGACGCATCCCTAACATGGCCGGCAAACTGTGCTACCTTCGTGTGCCTAAAAATCTACCTGCATCCCTATCGTGGCCAGAACATATCCCAAATAGGACCTGCACACTGTGTACCAAAAATGTTGAGAAATACATGGAAATCAGGAAGCGTCCCTACAGCGTCATGGACATGGCCTGCACACCGTGTCCTAGAAACTACCTAAAGAAGCCTGGAAAATAGGCTATGACCCTACCATGACCAGGATGTGACCTGAACACCATGCCCAGACATGCCTTGCACACCGTGCCCAGAAACTTCCCAGAAATGCTTGAAAATAGGCTGCGGCCTTGCCGTGGCCCGGATGTATCCCAGACATGGCCTGCACACCGTGTCCTAGAAACTACCTTGAAATGCCAAAAAATCAGGTTGTGACCCTGCTACGTCCTGGACATGGCCTGCTAACCATGTCAAAGAGACTCCCTAGAAATACCTGAAAATTAGGCTGCATCCCGGATATGTCCTGCACAGCATGTCCTAGAAATAGCCTAGAAATGCTTAAAAATCAGGCTACGTATTGGACATGGCTTGCACACCGTGTCCCAAAAACTGCCTAGAATTACCTGGAAATCATGTTGCATTCGGGACGCAGCCAGGACTCTTTTCGGACATGGCCTGCACTCCGTACCCAGAAACTACCCAGAAATGCCTATAAATCAGGCTACGTCCCTGCCCTGGCCTAGACGCTTCCTGAACATGGCCTGCACATGTCCCAGAAACTGCCTAGAAATGCCTGAAAATTAGGCTGCGTCCCTGACATGTCTTGTTCACCTTGTCCCAGAAACTACCTAAAAATCTGTCTACGTCCCTGGGCATGGCCTGCATACCGTGTGCTATAAACTACCTAAAAATCTGTTTGCTTCCTAGGCATGGCCTGGACACCGTGTCCCAGAAATGCTAGAAAACGTGCCTGCATCCCTGATATGGCCTGCACACCTTGTCCTAGAAACTACCTAGAAATGCCTAAAATGTGCCTGCATCCCTGACATGGTCTGCACATCTTATGCCTAAAGGTGCCTAAGAATGCTTGAAATTGTGCTTGCATCCCTACTACTGCTAGGATACGGCACTGCCTTTGTGTCATATGACGAGCAAAAGTAAGCCTCGCGATGTTTTATCAATAGATGGTTGTCGGGAACATAAAATATCGCTTGATAGAAGTTTATCGTTCGAATTTAATACATTTCGAGTTGTTTACACCCCATTTCAACTTCTTCTCGCCCCGTCCCCTATTTTCGTGCATGCATCAAAATACGTGTGAATCGAAATTGTTTTTAGCAAAAGAGCAATTGCTTCTCAAATATTTGATGATGACAAGCCTTCCGTGATTTTTGGGGATTTTTCCCCATCTCTTTCCCATTTTTTTCCATTTTTCCCTATTTTTAATATATTTTTAAGTAAAAAATAAAAATATTTTTTGGTCGAAAATATTTTTTTCGAGATTCCATTCAACATACTTTCATTGCCAAAAATAAATTTCTAAAAAATATCACCAAAAATCCTACAAAAATGGAAAAGAAATAGTATGATTCTTTAGCCCTTTGATATCTACTCTTATCACTTGGGTTTTTTCTCAGAAGTCTATGGAGTAAAGAGCCGATGAGAGTAGGAGGAACAATCCAGATGGAGGGCATACATGGGGACGAGAAATCATGTGATGTGTCGATCGATTTGCCTAGGCATAAGACACACATTGCAACTAGTGCTCATAACTTCCCAATGTTCGATCGGTTGCTGCGAAATTGTCTCGAAATGAGATTGTCGTGAGGCCCAATGATGCAGGATAGAGGGCATACGTGGGGACAAAATCGCGCGGTGTGTCGATCAATTGGCCTAAGCATAAGACACATGCTACAACGTAGTTCCTACAACTTCCCAATGTCCGATCAAGCAGTGTAAAACTATTCGAAAATGAGACCGTCGAAAGGTATGACGATACAGGACATAGGACATGCGTGGGGACAAAGCCGCACGATGTGTCGATCGATTGGCCTAGGCATAAGACGTACATTGCAACTAGTTCTCGCGAATGCACTCCTTCCGATCAAGTTGCCTAAAAATCGATCAAAGCTCGTGCTTTCCGGCCTGTACTGCCTTGGGATCGTCTCGTGCTTCATTCGCAAGATAGAAGGATCAAAACATGGGCACCAAAGTAAGACGTTACCGTGGGCGAGTACGTGCAGTGCCCCTTGGGTGCGATGTATGAGGCAATGTGTTTGGTGTTCGCAATTATGATAGTCATCGCACTGTGAGCATAAATTCAACACAAAAATTGCCTATGATTTCTTTAGGCCCTTAGGTACATTGAAGACTTGGGGAGATAAAGTTTGGAAATCGTGCATCACTACAAAGCATTCCTTTTTGCTTTAGCTAGGGGTTCAATCTAAACTCCTAACTAAAGAAAAATTACAATTCCTGGACGTTGATCGTAATTGTGTATTTTGTGGGCATTTGGTGGAAACTTGCGACCATCTTTTCTTTAAATGGTCCTTCACATCTACATTATGGGAGAATATTAGGTGATGGCTCGGCATCAAGAGATCTATGACTACACTTGCTAGTGCTCTAAAGTGGTTGAAAAGGAGGCCCATGGGACATCATGGGTAAGTAAGGCAAAGAGGATTGCTCTTGTTAGCACTGTTTATTACATTTGGTTAACATGGAATAGGAAGATTCTTGAAGATCTTTCAGCTAACTTAGATTGCATTGTGAGACTGATCAAGACACATGTATAAAACGGTATGTTCACTTCATATCCGGATGTCTTAATCCATTTCGAGTCTTTAGCATTAGGTCATTGACTTTTTATGCACTTCACTTGTTTTGTATTTCTCGAGTATGCTCGGAGTAATTGTATGTGTTAATGTACTCGCCCACGATAACGTCTTACTTTGGTGCCCATGTTTTGATCCTTCTATCTTGCAAATGAAGCACGAGATGATCCCAAGGCAGTACAGGCCGGAAAGCAAGAGCTTTGATCGATTTTTAGGCAACTTGATCGGAAGGAGTGCATTCGCGAGAACTAGTTGCATTGTACGTCTTATGCCTAGGCTAATCGATCGACACTTCGTGCGATTTTGTCCCACGCATGTCCTATGTCTTGTATCGTCATACCTTTCGACAGTCTCATTTTCGGATAGTTTTACACCGCTTGATCGGACATTGGGAAGTTGTAGGAACTACGTTGTAGCATGCGTCCTATGCTTAGGCCAATTGATCGACACACCGTGCGATTTTGTCCCCACGCATGCCCTCTATCCTGCATCATTGGGCCTGACGACGATCTCATTTTGAGACAATTTCGCACCAACCGATCGAACATTGGGAAGTTATGAGCACTACATTGCAATGTGTGTCTTATGCCTAGGCAAATCGATCGACACATCACGTGATTTCTCGTCCCCATGTATGCCCTCCATCTGGATTGTTCCTCCTACTCTCGTTGGGTCTTTACTCCATAGACTTCTGAGAAAAAACCCAACTGATAAGAGTAGTTATCAAAGGGCTAAGGAATCATACTATTTCTTTTCCATTTTTTGTAGGATTTTTGGTAATGATTTTTTAGAAAATTCTTTTTGGCAATGAAAGTATTTTGAATGGGATCTCGGAAAAAATATTTTCGACCAAAAAATATTTTTATTTTTTACTTAAAAATATATTAAAAATAGGGAAAATGGAAAATGGATGGGAAAAAATCCCCAAAAATCACGGAAGGCTCGTTATCATCAAATATTTGAGAAGCAATTGCTCTTTTGCTAAAAACAATTTTGATTCACACGTATTTTGATGCATGCATGAAAATAGGGGACGGGGCGGGAGGAAGTTGAAATGGGGTGGAAACAACTCGAAATGTATTAAATTCGAACGATAAACTTCTATCAAGCGATCATTTTATGTTCCCCACAACCATCTATTGATAAAACATCGCGAGGCTTACTTTTGCTCGTCATGTGTCACAAAGGCAGTGCCGTATCCTAGCAGTAGTAGGGATGTAAGCACAATTTCAAGCATTCTTAGGCACCTTTAGGCATAAGATGTGCAGACCATGTCAGGGATGCGGGCACATTTTAGGCATTTCTAGGTAGTTTCTGGGACAAGGTGTGCAGGCCATATCAGGGATGCAAGCACGTTTTCTAGCATTTCTAGGACACGGTGTGCAGGCCATGCCTAGGACGCAAACAAATTTTTAGGTAGTTTATGGCACACGGTATGTAGGCCATGCCCAGGGACGTAGACAGATTTTTAGGTAGTTTCTGGGACACGGTGAACAGGACATGCTAGGGACGCAGCCTAATTTTCAGGCAGTTTCTGGCACATGGTGTGTAGGCCATGTTCAGGAAGCGTCTAGGCCAGGGCAGGGACGTAGCCTGATTTATAGGCATTTCTGGGTACGGAGTGCTGGCCATGTCCGAGAAGAGTCCTGGCTGCGTCCCGAATGCAACATGATTTCCAGGTAATTCTAGGTAGTTTTTGGGACATGGTGTGCAGGCCATGTCCAATACGTAGCCTGATTTTTAAGCATTTCTAGGCTATTTCTAGGACACGCTGTGCAGGACATATCCAGGATGCAGCCTAATTTTCAGGTATTTCTAGGGAGTCTCTCTGACATGGTTAGCAGGCCATGTCCAAGACGTAGCAGGGTCACAACCTGATTTTTTGGCATTTCAAGGTAGTTTCTAGGACACAGTGTGCAGGCCATGTCTGGGATGCATCCGGGCCACGGCAAGGCCGCAGCCTGATTTTCAAGCATTTCTGGGAAGTTTCTGGGCATGGTGTGCAAGGCATGTCTAGGCATGGTGTGCAGGCCTTGTTCGGGTCACATCCTGGTCATGGTAGGGTCATAGCCTATTTTCCAGGCTTCTTTAGGCAGTTTCTAGGACACGGTGTGCAGGCCATGTCCATGACGCGGTAAGGACGCTTCCTGATTTCCATGTATTTCTCAACATTTTTGGTACACAATGTGCAGGTCCTATTTGGGATATGTTTTGGCCACGATAGGGACGCAGGTAGATTTTTAGGCACACCAAGGTAGTACAGTTTGCCGGCCATGTCAGGGACACAGGCACTTTGCCAGGCCATGTTGGGGATGCGTCTTGGTCACGGTAGGGAAGCAACTTGATTTCAAAGCTTTTCTAGGCAGTTTCTAGGACATGGTGTGTAGGCCATGTCTAGGATGCGGTAGGGACACAGCCTGATTTTCAGGCATTTCTATGCAGTTTCTAGGATGTGATGTGCAGGCCATGTTTGAGATGCGTCCTAGCCACATCAGGGACATAGCCTGATTTTCTAGCATTTCTAGGCAGTTTGTGGGTGCGGTGTGCAGGTCATGTCTAGGACGCATCCTGGATACGGTAGGGATGCAGCCAAATTTTCAAGCATTTTTAGGCAATTTATGGGACACGGTGAACATGACATGTCCAAGATGCAGCCTGATTTTCAGTCATTTCTAGGTAGTTTCTAGAACACGGTGCGTAGACCATGTTCAGGATGTGTCCGGGCCAAGGCAGGGTCGTAGCTTGACTTAAAGGAATTTCTGGCAGTTTCTGGGCAGGGGGTGCAGGCCATGTTCGGGAAGAGTCCGGGCCGCGTCCTTCCTGGCATTTCTAGGCAATTTCTGGGAGACGGTGTACAGGCTATGTCCAGGATGCGGTAGGGACGTAACATGATTTCCAGGCATTTTTAGGTAGTTTTTAGGACACGGTGTGTAGGCCATATCAGGGACGTGTTCGGGCCACGACAGGGATGCAGCAGCCTAATTTTCAGGCAGTTTCTGGGCACGATGTGTAACGCATGTCTGGGTATGGTGTGCAGACCTTGTCCAGGACATGTCCTGACTGTGGCAGGGTCGCAGCCTATTTTTCAGGCATTTTTAGGCAATTTTTGGGACAGTGTGCAAGCCATGTTCATGATGCAGTAGGGGTCGGCCTGATTTTTAGGCATTTCTCGACATTTCTAGTGAATGGTGGGCAAGTCATAACTGAGACACCTCCTTGCACGGCAGGGACATAGGTAGATTTTTGGGCACGTGAAGGTAGCACGATTTGTCGGCCATGTTAGGGAGGCAAGCACGTTGCCAGACATTTTGGGCAGTTTTTGGGACACGGTGTGCAGGTCATGTTCGGGATGCGTATTGGTTGCGACAGAGAAGCAACCTGATTTTTAGGCTTTTCTAGGCAATTTATGGGACACGGTGTGTAGGCCATGTCCATTACGTGGCGAGGAGGCAGCTTGATTTTCTGGCATTTCGAATCAGTTTTTGGAAAATAATGTGCAGGCCATGTCCATGATGCGTCCTGGCCACGATAGGGACGCAACCTAATTTTTAAGCATTTCTAGGCAATTTGTGGGCACAATGTGTAGGCCATGTCCGGTATGTGTCCTGACCGCGATAGGGATGCAGCCAAATTTTTAGGATTTTCCTGGCAATTTTTGGGACACGGTGAATAGGTCATGTCTAGTACGCAGCCTGATTTTTAGAAATTTCTAGGCAGTTTTTGGGACACAGTGTGCAGGCCATGTTTGGGATATGTCTGGGACAAGGTAGGGATGTAGCCTGATTTTTAGGCATTTCTGGGTAGTTTTTGGGCATGGAGTGTAGGCCATGTCAACGAAGCATCGCGGCCTGATTTTCAGGCATTTCTAGGTAATTTCTTAGACACATTGTGCCAACCATGTCCAGGACACAGCAGGGACATAGCCTAATTTTCAGGAATTTCTACACAGTTTCTAGGACATGGTGTGCCAGACATGTCTAGGACGTAGCCTGATTTTCAGGCATTTCTAGGCAGTTTCCAGTGCACGGTGTGCAGGCCATGTCCAGGACGCGACAGGGACACAGCCTAATTTTTTGGCATTTCTAGGCAGTTTATGGGGTACGATGTGCAAGTCATGCTCGGGATTTATTCGGGCCATGACAAGGATGCGATGTACAGGCCATGTCCAGGACGCGGTAGGGATGCAGCCTAATTTTCAGGCATTTTTGGGGAGTTTTTAAGACATGGTCTGCTAGCCTTGTTTGGGATGCTTTCGAGCCATGGCAGGGACGCAGCCTACTTTTTACGCATTTCTAGGTAGTTTTTGGGCACAATGTGCAGGTTATGTTTGCTACGCGTCCTAGCCGTGGCAAGGACGTAGTTTGATTTCCAGGCATTTTTAGGCAGTTTTAGGACACAATTTACAAGCCATGTCGAGGATGCAGTAGGGACGTAGGCTGATTTTTCAGGCATTTCTAGGTAGGGTCTGGTACACAGTGTGCAGGCCATGTCCGGGACACGTCCTAGCCATGGCAGGGACGAAGGTAGATTTTAAGGCACACAAAGGTAGCACGATATGCAAGCCATGTCAAGGATGCAAGTACACGAAGGCATATTTTCATGCACATGAAGGCAGCACGGGATGTGGACACATGAAGATAGCATCGAGTCCCGTCCATGTTAAGGGTGCTAGCACATTTAGGCAGAACGTAGTTCATACCGATGCCCATCGTAGGCACACCAGGAGATTTCTGGGACACGGTGGATAGCTGGCGTGGCATTTCTTCTCGTGTTTTCTATCATAACCTACATGATGTCCACCATACTAGTCGATAGTTATTGCTCTCCTGATTAACCCGTCAATGCCAATGCCAATAGAAGAATAAGTGAAAGACATGACTGCTGCCGCAATAGATCGATAGCTAGTACATCTCATGGAAGTTTTGTATTTTGCCAAGATTTATCTGAATTGCTGCAAATATTATCATGTATGGATAGTAGGATATCGAACACTTGACAAGATGGTCGTGTTTGTGGAAACAATTTGACCTTGAGATCGCCCTGACGATATATCATATATATATTAGTTTGAAAAACACGAGAAATTGTCTCAAAAATAATATAAATACTCACACTATACAAATGGAAGCATGAATAGTGTATCCAATTATAACCCTGATGAGATTACCATACTGGGCTAATCCACAAAGTTGAGCTTTCCTACCTCCTACGAAGTACAAATTATTAGGAAATTACAAGTTTTTAAAATTTATCTCAACAAATATGCATCAAATTTCCCAAGCAAGCGTTACCTAAATGAAACTCAACAACTTCCATATAAGTGTAGTTTTTTTTGCCATTGATGGGTTAATTGGGAGAGTGATAATTGTCGGCTAGTATGGTGGACGTCATGTTGGTTATAATAGAAAACGCGAGAAGAAATAGGTGACAAGGGTAGAGAAAAGTGAAATGTGGTGGAAAAAACTCGAAATGTATTAAATTCGAACGATAAACTTCTGTCGAGCGATCATTTTATGTTTTCGAAAACCATCCATCGATAAAGCATCTCGTGAGGCATAGTTTTCCTCGTCATGTGACATGAAGGCAGAGCTGTGTCCTGGCAGTGATAGTGATGTAGGCACATTTTTTGGCATTCTCAGGCACCTTCAGGCACACGATGTGCAGGCCATGTCAGGGATGAGGACATGTTTTCAGGCATTTGTAGGCAATTTCGAGGACAAGGTGTGCAGGCCATGTCACGGACGCTGACACATTTACGGGCATTTCTGGGACATGGTGTATAGACCACTTACGGTGTATAGGCCACATCCAGGACGCGTCGTGATCGCTACCAGGACGCAGGCTGATTTTTAGGCACACGAAGGTAGCATGGTGTGCAGGCCATGTCAGGGACGTAGGCACATTCCCTGGCATTTTTGGGCTATTTCTGGGATGTGGTGTGCAGGCCATGTCTAGGAGGCATCCTGGCTGTAGAAGAGAAGCAGCCTGATTTTCAGGAATTTCGAGGCAGTTTCTAGGACACGGTGTTCAGGCCATGTCTAGGATGTAGCAAGGACGCAGCCTGATTTTTAGACGTTTCTAGGTAGTTTATGGGACACGATGTGCAGACCATGTCCGCGATGCGTCCTAGCCACGTCAAGGACGGGACTTAATTTTCAGGTATTTCTAGGCAGTTTGTGGGCACAATGGCAAAACATGTCCGGGACGCAGCTTGACTTTCAGGCATTTCTAGGTAGTTTCTGGGGCACGGTGTGTAGGCCATGTCTGGATGCGTTAGGGCCACGACAGGGATGTAGAATGATTTTCAGACATTTTTGGGCACGGTGTGCAGGCCATGTTTGGGACACGTCCTGGTCGAGGTAGGGACGCAGCCTGATTTCCCAGTATTTCTAGGCAATTTTTGGGATACGCTGTGCAAGCCATGTCCTGGACGCGACAGGGATAAAGCCTGATTTTCAGGCATTTCTAGGCAGTTTCTGGGACACGGTGTATGGGGCATGTCCGGGATGCGTCTTGGCCTCGACAGGGATGCAGCCTGATTTCTCGACATTTTTATGCTATTTTTGGGACACGATGTACAAGCCATGTCAAGGACACGCTAGGGACGCAGCCTGATTTTCAGGTATTTCTAGGCAGTTTCTGGGACATGGTGTGCAGGCCATGTCCAGTACGCGTCCAAGCCATGACAGGGACATGGCCTGATTTTTCTGGCATTTTTGGGCAGTTTCAGGGCACGGTATGTAGGCCATTTTCTGGATGCTTCTTCGCTACAGCAGGGACACAACCTAGGTTCCAGGCATTTCTAGGCTATTTTTGGGACACGGTGTGCAGGCGATGTCGAAGATGTGGCAGGGACGCGGCCTAATTTTCAGGAATTTCTAGTTAGTTTATGGAACACGGTGTGAGGACTCGTCTTGGCCAGGACGGGACGCAAGCAGATTTTCAGGCACAGGAAGGCAACGTGGTGTGCCGACCAAGTCAGGGACGTAGGCTCGTTCCCAGGCATTCTAGGAAGTTTCTTAGACACGGTGTGCATGCCAAGTCTAGGACGCGGGAGGGATGCAGCCTGATTTTTAGGCATTTCTAGGCAATTTTTGGGACATGATGTGTAGGCCATGTCCGGGACGCGTCCTGGCCACGGCAGGAATCCAGCCTGATTTTCAGGCATTTCTAGGCAGTTTGTGGGCATGGTGTGCAGGCCATGTTCGGGACGCATCTTGGCTATGGTAGGGACGCTTCAAGATTTTTAGGCATTTCTAGGTAGTTTCTAGGACATGGTGAACAGGACATGACCAGGACGCAACCTGATTTTTTGGCATTTCTGGGCAGTTTCTGGGATACAGTGTGTAGACCATGTTCGGGATGCGTTCATGCCAAGGCAGAGACGCAACAAAATCTTTTGGCATTTCTCGACAATTTTTGGGCACGATGTGAAGGCTATGTCCGAAAAGTGTCCTGGTCGCGACAACGATGCAGCCTAATTTTCAGGCATTTCTAGTCAATTTCTAGGCGCGGTGTGTAGGCCATGTCTGGGCATGGTGTGCAAGCAATGTTCGGGACGCAGGCTGATTTTCAGGCACACGAAGGCAGCACGATATTAGGCCATGTCAGGGATGCAGGCACGTTCCCAAGCATTTCTGGGCTACTTTTGGGGCACGATGTGCAGGCCATGTCCAGGACGCGTCCTGGCTATGGCAGGGATGGAGCCTGATTTTTCAACATTTTTAGGTAGTTTTTGGGACATGGTGTTCAGGCCATGTCCGTGATGCATTCTGACCATGACAGGGACGCAGCTTAATTTTCAAGCATTTTTAGGCAATTTACAAGCATGGTGTAGAGGACATGTCCAGGGTGCAGCCCAACTTTCAGGCATTTCAAGGTAATTTTTGGGACACGGTGTGCAAGCCATGCTCGAGAAGCGTCCAGGCCATGACAGGGTAGACAGTTTCTAGGCACGATGTGCAGGCCATGTTCGGGATGTGTTCTGGCCACGGCAGGGATATAGCCTGATTTCAAGTCATTTCTAGGCAGTTTTTGGGACACGGTGTGTAGGCTATGTCCAGGAAGCGACAGAGACACAGTTGGATTTCAAGCATTTCTAGGCAGTTGCTGGGAGACGGCGTGCATGCCATATTTGGGGTACGTCCTGGGCATGGCAGAGATGCAATCTAATTTTCTGGCATTTTTGGGACACGATGTACAGGCTATGTCCGGGCCATGGCAGGGATGCAAGTTGATTTTCAGGTATTTCAGGGCAGTTTCAGGTACGATGTGCAGGCCTTGTCCAGAGTGCATCTTGACCGAGACAGAGATGCAGCCTCATTTCCAGGCTTTTCAAGGTAGTTTTTAGGGCATGATGAATAGGCCATGTCCGTGACGCGTCCTGGCCATGATAGGGACGTAGCCTAATTTTTAGGCATTTCTAGGCAATTTGTGCGTACAGTGTGCAGGCAATGTTCGGAACGCATCTTGTCCACATTAGGGACGCAAGCAGATTTTCAACCAAACGAAGGAAGTACGATGTGTAGGCCATGTCAGGGGTGTTGGCATGTTACAAGCATTTGGGGTAGTTTTTGGGACACAATGTGCAGGCTAAATTCAAGACAAGTCATGGCCACGGCAAGGACGTAACCTGACTTTCAGGTATTTCTGGGAAGTTTTTGGGCCAGTGTGTAGGCCATGTCCTAGAAGTAGCCTAATTTTGAGGCATTTCTTATCTGTTTTTGGGTCACGATGTGTAGTTCATGTCAGAGGCACATCCGGGCCCCGGTAGGGATAAAGCCTAATTTTTAAGTAATTTCGTGCAGTTTTTGGGCACGGTGTATAGGCTATGTTAGGGACACGTTCGGGCCACGACAGGGATAGAGCCTGATTTTCAAGTAATTTCGAGCAGTTTTTGGGCACGGTGTACAAGCCATGTCAGGGACGTGTCCTGGCCAGATAGGGACGCAGTCTGATTTTTTGGTATTTCTAGGCAGTTTGTGGGCACGGTGTACAAGCCAAGTCCGGGACCCATCCTGGGCATGACAAATATGCAGCTTGATTTTTAGGCATTTCTCGACAATTTCAGGGAATCGGTGTTCAGGCCAAATTCGGGACGTGTCATGGCCATAGCATGGACACAGCCCGATTTCTAGTCATTTCTTAGCAATTCTTAGGTCATACGGTTTAGGGTTTAAGGTTTATTTTTTTAATTAAGTTAGAATTAAAAGCATGAAATATATACGTGGCAAAGAATAATGAACATAAATTGTATCTCAACTTTACAACCCATGAATAATAAAACTAGTCTACACAACAGAACCAAACTTCCCACCGTCGAGTACCACAAATAAAAGCCACTGTCACCTTCAGACCAGTACCATCGTTAGTTGGGGCTGGCGACGGTGCATGCTAGTGGTGACAGTGATGATAAGGAGAAGGAGCCTGCACCGTAGATTAGTGGCTGGAGCCATGTTTGTCGAACAAAACCATAACATCTGGCTTCTGACCTTTCTGGTAATGTTCTTCAGCTCCACCGATGAAGAAAAATGGACATAATTTTTTCTGAAAAGGAGTTTTCTCAGCCCATTTGTTGAACTCATCAACTGAAGATGGAACAACCCATAATTATTTTCATCGCCTACTAAGAACTCTCTTGCTTCAGAAAGAACAAATAGCAAAAACACGACAGTCGAAAATAAGAAAATATTTTTCAATCAAGCCATTTTGAAAATAGACAGATTTTCAAATAAAATTTTAGTAATTTTATAGACAACAGAATAGAATGGTTTTGGGTTTTGGGTTCAGGGTTTTTTTTTTTTTTTTTGACAAGACACTCAACAAAAATTCATTAATGCTTTTTTGTGAGGTTCATGTCAAAAAATGTAGAGAGCAACATTTTGAACGTGAAACTGTAGCATTTATGCTACACTTATTGATCTTTTTAAGCTGAGAAAAGTAAAAGTCTATAGTAAGGAATTCCACTTTCCGTGCAAATACCAGCTCTAGCCAGAAACATGCTACGGACTACAAAACGATTCAACAAAAACAATTCATGAGAATAATAATCCCTCTTCTTCCTACTTTTCCAATTTCTTCAATTCTGAGTCAACTTCTTCTTTGGACATTTACATTATCACTGGACCAGTCCAAAGTACTTGGTCAATTTTAGCATCCCTACTAACAGTTGTATCAAGCGGTATCCCCAGGTTTTTCACATCATACTCTACTAGTGCAACATATCCAACAATGGTGCCCTCACTCTGGAAGCAATGGTAGTTTGCTTGGGAAATACGTGATAGTGCTAGAAGCACTAGAAAAACCCTAGAAATATGACGAAATGTTCGGCTGCAGCACACAGTTTTCTTCAAATTCTCGATCGACAGACGACCGAGAATGTCGATTAGTATTTCATCCGGCAAATCACTGAAGTTAGACATTGATGCAGGTTTAGGTTCCGCCAAGAATTCCTGGAGGTTCTGATTATTTCAATAGCCTTCCATTGTTGCAGATGGAGCTGTTGAAGATGTACGAGAGGTCCAAGGTTCAGGGTTCAGGGTTCAAGGTTCAGGGCTTACGGTTTAGGGTTTAGAGTTTCTGGAACACGGGTTGCAAGACATGATGCAGCATTATTTTCAAGCATTTTTAGGTAGTTTTCTAGGACACGGAGTGCAGGCCATGTCCGTGACGCATCCTGGCCGTGGTAGGGATGCAACCTGATTTTTAGGCATTTCTTGGCAATTTGTGGGCACGGTGTGTAGGCCATGTTCAAGATGCGTCCTGGTCGCGATAGAGAAGCAACTTGATTTTCAAGCCTTTCTAGGCAGTTTATAGGCACGGTGTACAGGTAATGTTTAGGACGTGTCCCAACCGTGTTAGGGACACAAGCAGATTTTCAACCAAACGAAGAAAGCACGATGTGCAGGCCATGTTAGGGACGCAAGCACCTTCCTAGGCATTTTGGGCAGTTTCTAGGACACGGTGTGCAGGCTATGTCCAGGATGCGACAGGGATGCATCCTGACTTTTAGGTATTTTTAGGCAGTTTCTGGAACACGGTGTGCAGGCAATGTCCGGGACGCGTCTGGGCCGTGGTAGTGATGTAGCCTGGTTTCTTGGAATTTCTAAGCAGTTTCTAGGACAGGGTGTGCAGGCCATATCCAGGATGCTATACGGACACATCTTGATTTTCACGTAATTCTAGGAAATTTCTTCGACCCAGTGTGCATGCAATTTTTCGGGATGCGTCGGGGCTGATGTAGGGATGCGGCCTGATTTCCAGGCATTTCTAAATAATTTTTGGGACACGGTGTGTAGGCCATGTCCAGGACGCGACAGGGACGCAGCTTAATTTTCAGGCATTTCTAAGCAGTTTCTGGGATGCAGTGTGCGGGCCATGACCGGGACGCGTTAGGGACACGACAGGGATACAGCCTGATTTTCTGGCATTCCTGGGAAGTTTTTGAGCACAGTGTGCAGGCCACGTCTGGGATGTGTCCTAGCCACGGTAGGGACGCAGCCTGATTTTAAGGCATTTGTAGGCAGTTTGTGGGCACGGTGTGCAGGCCATGTCCAGGATGGGCTGGGACGCAGCCTAATTTTCAGGCATTTTTGGGACTCCGTGTCCAAGGCAGAGACGGAGTTTGATTTTCAGGCAATTATAGGTAGTTTCGTGGATACGGTGTACAGGCCATGATCAGGATGTGGCAGGGACGCATCCAGACTTTCAGGTACTTTTAGGCAGTTTCTGGAACACGATGTGCAGGCAATGTCCGGGATGCGTCTGGTCCGCGATAGGGATGCAGCCTGGTTTTCAGGCAGTTTTCGAGACACGGTGTGCAGGCCATTCCAGGATGCTGTAGGGACAAATCCTGATTTTCACATTTTTCTATGTAGTTTCTTGGACACGATGTGCAGGCAATGTTCGAGACTCGTCTGGGCTGTGGCCTTATTTCCAGGTAATTTCTAGGACATGGTGTACTGGTGATGTCCAGGACGCGGTATGGACGTAACCTAATTTGAAGGCATTTCTCATTAGTTTTTGGGTCACGGTGTGCAGCTCATGTTAGGGACACGTCCGGGCCACGGCAGGGATAGAACCTAATTTTTAGCTAATTTTGGGCAGTTTTTAAGCACGACATACAGACCATGTTCGGGACTCATCCTGGCCAGGTAGGGATGTAGCCTGATTTTTAGGCATTTCTAGGCAGTTTGTGGGCACAGTGCACAGGCCAAGTCTGGGACACATCCTGGCCATGGCAGAGACAACCTAATTTTCAGGCATTTCTAGGCAATTTCTGGGACTCAGTGTGAAGGCCCAGTCTGGGACGCATCATGGCAATGGCAGGGATGCAACCTGATTTTCAGGCATTTCTAGGCAATTTTTGGGACATAAGTTTTAGGGTTTAGGGTTTTTAAATTAATTTAGAATTAAAAGCAGAAAATATATACGTGATAAAGAATAATGAAAATAAAATGTAGCTCAATGTTAGAACCCATGAATAATAAAACTAGTCTACACAACACAACCAAAATTTCCACTATCGCAGTGCTACAAATAAACCTCTCCGTCGCCTTCAAACCAGTACCATCGTTAGTTGGGGCTGGTGCCGGTGCATGGTAGTGGTGATGGTGATGATAAGGAGAAGGTGCCTGCACTGTAGATTATTGGCCAGAGCTATGTTTATAGGACAGAACCATAACCCCTAGCTTTTGACCGTTCTGACAATTTTCTTCAGCTACACAGATGAAGAAAAATGGACCTGATTTTTCCAGTGAAATTGTAGTTTCTCCATCATGGTGTAATTTTATTGGATTGGCATTGTTGCAGATTTTGTAGTCTTCCTCGGTCACTTCCGGCACTGAATCGATCTTGGAATCATACTTTAGAACTAAAGAATCTCCAATCTGAAAATGAATTTTCTTAGCCCATTTGTTGAACTCATCAACAGAAGATGGAACTGCCCATATTCACCGCCTACTATGAACTCTCTTGCTTCAAAAAGAACGCACAGCAAAAACACAACGGTCGAAAATAAGAAAATATTTTTGAGTGAATCCATTTTAAGCAAAAAAACGACAGATTTTCAAATAAATTTGAGTAATTTTGTAGACAATAGAATAGAAAGGTTTAGCGCTTCGAGTTTCGGGTTCAGGGTTCAAGGTCTAGGGCTTAGGGTTTAGGGCTAAGGGTTTAGGGCTTAAGGTTTAGGGTTTAGGGCTTACAGTTTAGAGCTTATGATTTAGGATTTAGAGTTTCTAGGACATACGGTGTAGGACATGTCCAGGACACAGCCTTATTTTCAGGCATTTTTAGGCAGTTTCGGGGACTTGGTGTGCATGCCATGTCCGGGACGAGTCTTGGGCGTGGTAGGGACGAAACTTGATTTTCAGGCATTTTTAGGCAGTTTGTGATCACGATCTGCAGGCCATGTTTGGGACACGTCCTGGCCGTGACAGGGACAACCTGATTTTCAGGCATTTCTAGGCAGTTTGTGGGCACGGTGTGCAGGAAATGTTAGGGACACATCTCGACCACATCAGGAGCACAAGAAAATTTTCAACCAAATGAAGGAAGTACGGTGTACAGGCCACGCCAGGCACCCAGGCACCATCCCAGGCATTTTGGGCAGTTTCTGGGACACAATGTGTAGGCTAAATTCGAGACAAGTCCGGGCCACAACAAGGATGCAGCCTGATTTTCAGGCATTTCTAGGGTTTTGGGCATGGTGTGCAGTCTGTGTTGTAGAAACAACTTGATTTTTTGGCATTTCTTGTCAATTTTTGGGTCACGTTCTGCAGGTCATGTCCGGGACACATCCGGGCACGACAAGGACAGTGCTTGGTTTTCAGGTAATTTTGGGAGTTTTTGGACACGTTGCGCAGGCCATGTTTGAGATTCGCCCTGATCACGACAGGAACGAACTTGATTTCCACGCATTTCTAGGCAATTTCTGGGATATGATGTGTAGGCAATACCCATGATGCGGCAGGGAAGCAGCCTGATTTTCATGTATTTTTAGGCAGTTTTTGGGACACGGTGTGCAGGCCACGGCCTAGACGCGACAGGGACGCAGCCTGATTTTCAAGCATTTCTAGGTAGTTTTTGGGACACGGTGTGCAGGCCATGAACGGGACACGTTTGGGCCACAGCAGGGACGCAACCTGATTTTAGGTCATTTCTAGGAAAAATTTGGCATTGCGTGCAGGCCAAGTTCGGGACGCATCCTAGCTGCAGTAGGGATGCATCCTAATTTTCAGGCATTTTGTTGGCTTTTTGTGGCATGATGTGCAGGCCATATCCAGGACATGTCCTAGCCGCTGAAGGGACACAACATGATTTTTAGGCATTTCATTGCAATTTGTGGGACTCGTTGTGCAGGCCATGTTCGGAACCCATCATGGCCACGGCAGGGACGGAGCCTGATTTTCAGGCAATTTTGGGTAGTTTCTGGGACACAATATACAAGCCATGTCCAGGATGCGACAAAGATGCATCCTAACTTTTAGGTTTTTTTAGGCAGTTTCTGGAACACGGTGTGCGGGCAATGTTCGAAATGCGTCTGGGTCGCAGTAGGGATTCAATCTAGTTTTCAGGCATTTCTAGACAGTTTCTAGGACACGGTGTGGAGGCCAACCTGATTTTCACGTATTTCCCGACAATTTCTTGGACATGGTGTGCAGGCAATGTCTGGGATACGTCGGGGCTACTGTAAGGATGCAACATGATTTCTAGGCCCTTCTAGGCAGTTTCTAGGGCACGGTGTGCAGGCCATGTCCAGGACGAGGCAGGGACGTAGCCAAATTTTCAGGCATTTTAAGGTAATTTCTACTACATGGTGTGTAGCCATGACCAGGACGCGTCCGGGGCACGATAGGGACGCCGCTTAATTTTCAGGCATACCTAGGAAGTTTTTGGACACAATGTGCAGGACACGTCCGGGACGCGTCCTAGCCGCGGTAGGGACATAGCTTGATTTTCAGGCATTTGTGGGCACAGTGTGTAGGCCATATCCGGGACGCGTCCTGGCCTCGACAAGGACACAGCCTTATTTTCAGGCATTTCTTGGCAATTTCTAGGACTCGGTGTGTAGGCTATGTCCGGGACGCGTCATGGCATGGCAGGGACGGAGCCTGATTTTCAGGCAATTTTGGGTAGTTTCTGGGACATGGTGTGCAGGCCATGTCTAGGATGCAACAGGGACACATCCTGACTTTCAGGTATTTTTAGGCAGCTTCTAGAGTACAATGTGCAGGTAATGTCCAGGATGCATCTGGGTTGTGGTAGGGATGCAGCCTAATTTTTAGGCATTTGTAGGCAGTTTGTGGGCACGGTGTACAGGCCAAGTCCAGGACGCATCCAGGCCACGGCTGGGATGTCACCTAATTTCCGAGCAATTTCTGGGACTCGGTGTGCAGGCCATGTCCGGGATGCATCATGGCCAAGGCAGGGACGGAGCCTAATTTTCAGGCAATTCTGGGCAGTTTCATGGACACGGTGTGTAGGCCATGTCCAGGATACGGCAAGGATGCATCTAGACTTTTAGGTATTTTTAGGCAGTTTCTGGAACACGATGTGCAGGCAATGTCCGGGACGCGTCTGATCCATGACGGGGATGCAGCCCAGTTTTCAGGCAGTTTTTAGGACATGACGTGCAGGCCATGTCCAGGATGCTACAAGGACACATCCTGATTTTCACATTTTTCTATGTGATTTCTTGGACACGGTATGTAGGCAATGTCCGGGACTCGTCTGGACTGCGACAAAGATGCAGCATGATTTCTAGGCATTTCTAGGTAGTTTTCGGGGCATGGAGCGTAGGCGATGTCCAGGATGCAGCCTGAGTTTTAGGCATTTCTCGTCAATTTCTGGGTCACGGTGTACAGGTCATGTCAGGGACACGTTCAGGCCACGGTAGGGACAGAGCCTGATTTTTAGGTAATTTCGGGCAGTTTTTGGGCACGGTGCACAGACCATATTCAGGACACGGCCTGGCTAGGTGGGGACACAGCTTGATTTTCAGGCATTTCTAGGTAGTTTGTGGGCGCGATGTGGAGGGCTAGTTCGGGATGCATCCTTGCTGCAGCAGAGACGCGACCTGATTTTTAGGCATTTCTAGGTAATTTTTGGGTCTTAGGGTTTTTTGAAATTAATTTAGAATTAAAACCAGGAAATATATACGTGACAAAGAATAATGAAAATAAAATGTTGCTCAACATTAGAGCGCATGAATAATAAAACTACTCTACACAACAAAACCAAACTTCCCACCATCGTAGTGCCACAAATAAAACCCTCCGTCGCCTTCAGACCAGTACCACCGTTAGTCGGGGCTAGCACCGGTGCATGGTAGTGGTGATGGTGATGCTGAGGAGAAGGTGCCTGCGCTGTAGAACCATAACCTCTAGCTTTTGACCCTTCTGGCAAT
Organism: Olea europaea var. sylvestris; assembly: GCF_002742605.1. Taxonomy (NCBI): domain Eukaryota; kingdom Viridiplantae; phylum Streptophyta; class Magnoliopsida; order Lamiales; family Oleaceae; genus Olea; species Olea europaea. Next base: position 102,423 of record NW_019239414.1, read on the forward strand.
GTTCTTCAGCTCCACTGATGAAGAAAAATGGACTTGATTTTTCCAGCGAAATTGTAGTTTCTCCATCATGGTGTTATTTTATTGGATTGGCGTTGTTACAGATTTTGTAGTCTTCCTCGGTCACTTCCAGCATTGAATCACTCTTGGAATCATACTTTAGAACTAAAGAATCCCCGATCTGAAATCGTGTTTTCTCAGCCCATTTGTTGAACTCGTCAATAGAAGATGGAACTGCCCATAAATTATTTTCATCGCCTACTACGAACTCTCTTGCTTCAGAAAGAACACATAACAAAAACACGACGTCCGAAAATAAGAAAATATTTTTGAGTGAAGCTATTTTAAGCGAAAAATTGACCAATTTTCAAATAAAATTTGAGTAATTTTGTAGACAATAGAATAGAATGGTTTAGGGTTTAGGGTGCAGGTGCAGGCTCAGGTTTCAGGGTCCAGGGTTTAGGTTTACGATTTAGGCCTTAAGGTTTAGGGCTTAGGGGTTTTTCTTTTTAACCAAATACCACTAGTGTGGTTTATTTTATATAATGAAAAGCGAGAATACAACTAGAAGAGGGGGCATAGACCTGACCTCCAGCAAATGTAAGTTGTAACAAATATCTCAGGAAAAATGCAAACAAAATAAACAGGACACGAACAAAAAACTAGTGGAAGCTACTCAAGGGTATTCCTAAGTGTAAATCTTTGGGTGGTAGTACATAGACATCAATCGGGTCTGAAACACTTTCTGATCATAGTAGTCTGCGTTGTCTAGCTCGCTCGTTGGAGTGGGGTCTCACCTACGTGAAGGAGCCTGCTTTGGTGAAAAGTACTGTTTAGATGGTGGTGCACTGAATGTCGGGAGAAAAGCGGGAGCGTCTAATCTCATGGTACTCTGTGCTACAACATTTGAATCATGGGACCTGCTGACTGTAGGGACATCGTCCTCTGTGCACGTAGTCTCCAAGGCCCATGCCATCTATGTCTCTCTGTATATGTTCTTTCACCTTATTTTGTGTAGGAGCTATTATAGAAAGATCGGGTGAAGGTGGTTAGAGGAACTTTCCTGGTACCTGATCCCTGTGCTGACTGAGTACCATCTGTGTGTGTCTTCAATGGTGGAGAATTGATATGTGTCGACTCAGGGGGTACATCAGTAGTAGCTATGGGAATAGGAGCTATGGAAGTAATAATAGGAGAAGTGGGCACCTCGATAGGAGCATTTGAGTAGGCTCAGTAATTGAATGAATATACGGAGGTGCCTCTGGATAAACTGTAATGGAGTAGATGTAGGAACTGCTGGTGCAAATAATGACTTTGTCACAACTGCGGTAGTAGTAGTGGGAAGCACAGAAGGCACTGCTAAAACTAGCACCCACTGTTTCTTTGGCTCCACAAACGTCACCTTATCTTTATCCTTGTCAGTCCTAGTAATAGGGGACTAAATAGGGAGATGCATAACAACTATAGGGGGAGGAGGAGGAATAGTAGTACATTGATCATAAGAATGGCCCAAGTGTTTACATTAGAAGCAAAAAAATGGTCACTTCTAATAAATAACTGTTTGCCAAAAGTCACGGTTACTGGCGCGCTCAATCAAAACACTCTCAGGCAACTTATGCCTCAAATTCACCTCAATACACACCCTTGCCTCACTAGGGCGTCTCAAGTCAGAGGTGGCCTCATCGAGGTTTAGGGCTTAGGTTTTTTTTTTTTAATTTTATTTTAGTAAAGACATCCACACATCCTTAATGACTTTTTAGGATCCACCAAGGAAGGTTGATGGGGGTTTAGGGTTCCCCAACCGTATTTATTTCATAAAAATCAAGAGTACAGGGAAGGAGGGGGCATAAACGTGACCTCCAAAAAGCAACAGTGCAACAACTAAAAAATTAAAATTGAACAAAGTAAATGAGGAAGTACTACTTCCTTGTACAAGAAAAATGCAATAATGATAGCTTAAACTACAAACCTCTAAAGCTGGGCAATCCATGTCTGTCGATCTGTACCAATGCCCTAATCTGTCGAGGCAGGTCGAGGTTTAGCACTTACGGTTTAGGGTTTAGGACGTACAGTTTAGGGTATAGGGTTTAGGGTTTTTTTTGCCTGAATTGCCTTTTAATAAGTTCTAACGAAGCAGCAAAATTCAGTTTTACAGATATTTGTAAAGTCATAGAATGTTTAACTAAGCTAAAACACAATAATTATAGGATAATAATTATTAACTAGATTAGAAGAAGCCATTGTATGGACTTAATTGAGGAGGCAGCCGAGAAGATGAGACCACATCCATCAAATTCGTGTCCATTGTGCTTCCAAATGTTGTACCTTGATCAATTGTTAGCAGATTTGTTGTTGAATTTACGTTTCTAGCATTGCCTCCATCTCATTGATATGAAAAGTACAACTCATCAGGATAAATCTGTAAAGCTTCAGTCTCCACACTTCGAAATTTAGAATTAAATTCCATTATTAAATCTAAATTCTCAGAAGGGAAAAATTTATTTCCCACAGGGTTTGGAGCAGAATGGAATAAGTCATTTTCCACATATTCTACAGCAGGCAATTGAGAATCAGTTGTCTGTAAAATCTCCAGGGAAGTGAAGAAGATGGTGGGATGATTATAATTTTCATCAATGTTGAAGCTATAAGTATTCTCAGATGTCCCTTCAGCCGGATTCATTGGTTGACAATGATCGACTGGAATTGAATCGTCGGACTGATTGTTTTCCAATAGAGTTTTCATGAAATCCAATTCATCATTGCATGATCGAAACTAAAAAAGGGTGTAGAGTCGTCATCATCAGAGAGTGGTGTGCTAGTGTTGGACGGATTTGCTGTAGTGGTGGTGGTGCCAAAATTTGAGTTAGTGGAGGTGGAACCATTACTAAAATATTTTTTTATGATGTAATCTTGTAATACTGTTAACTGTCTTCTATCTCCTTTTACTTTCTTTATCTTCTCCTTGAGATCTGCCTCCTTTTTGTAGCATTCCAGTGATTCTTTATTGAATTTTTAGTTCTTCGAGGAATGTACTTAGCTATCTCCGCCCATCGATTTCCTTGTCCTTCATGTGCTTGAATTAACCATCCCTCTTCATCTTCAGTCCAAATGTCCTTCTTGATAAGAGGACGCAGATGATTATTCCATCGCTCGCGACACTGTTTTCCCACTCTACCAACCATTTCTTCAGCTATTACAACCCATTTCCCCAATCCAAATTGTAGTACTAAGCTAATCAGTCTCCTGTCTTCTTCGCCTATCCACTGGCCTTTTATCTGATATCGGGAAGAAGAACTACCACCTCTCTTCTCCTTCCAATCAGGATTGACCAGTGCGGCCATCACATTTACTGAAAGATTTTCACCCGAAGTTTGTTTTTAATGTTGAAGCCCTTCCATGAAGCTTGGCTCTTCGGTGGTGTAATTACTGGTTATGCCATTTGAAGAAAAATTCTAAAATTGATTTACTTCATTAGAAGGAAAATGGTTTAGGCTTTAGGGTCTAGGGTTCAGGGTTTAGGGTCTAGGTCCGGGGTCTAGGGTTTAGGATCCAGGGTCCAGGGTTCAGGGGTCAGGGTCCAGGGCTTAGGGCTTAGGATTTAGGGCTTAGGGCTTACGGTTAAGGGCATGGGGTTTAGGGTTCCTGGGACACGGTGTGCAGGACATATCCAGAACGCAGCCTTATTTTCCAGCATTTCTGGGCAGTTTTTTGGATGCGATGTGCAGACCATGTTCGTGACGCATCATGGTCGTGAATGCAATTCGATTTTTAGGTATTTCTAGGTAGTTTATGGGGACGGTGTGTAGGCCATGTCCGAGAGACGTCCTGGCCGCAAACGCAATCTAATTTTTAGGCATTTCTAGGCAGTTTGTTGGCACGGTGTGTAGGCAATGTTCGGGACGCAAGTAGATTTTCAACCAAATGAAGAAAGCACGGTGTACAGGCCATGTTAGGGGCGCAGGCATGTTCCCAGGCATTCTGGGCAGTTTTTAGGACATCGTGTTCAAGCTAAATTCAGGATAAGTCATGGCCACGGAAGGGAAGCAGCCTAATTTTTAGGCATTTTTCGACAATTCTTGGGCACTGTGTGCAGGCCATGTCCGGGACGCATCCTAGAAGTGGTAGGGATGTAGCCTAATTTTCAGGCATTTCTAGACAGTTTCTAGGTCATGGTGTGTAGGCCATGTTTAGGACGCATCCGAGCCACGACAGGGACGGAGCCTGATTTTTTGGCATTTGAGGGCAGTTTTTGGGTACGGTATGTAGACCATGTTTAGGATGCGTCCTAATCATGGCAGGAACACAACCTGACTTCTAGGCATTTCTACGCAATTTCTAGGACATGGTGTGCAGGCAATGTCCAAGATGCGACAGGGAGGCAGCCTGATTTTCATGATATCTTAGGTAAACTCTGAGACGCGGTGTGCAGGCCAAGTCCGGGACTCGTTTGGGCCACGACAGGGATGCTTCCTAATTTTTAGGCATTTCTACACAATTTCTGGGACACGATGTACAGGCCATGTCCTGGCCGGGGTAGGGATGCAACCTTATTTTCAGGCATTTCTAGGAAGTTTCTGGGTCACAGTGTCTAAGCCAAGTCTAAGATGCATTAGGTACGTATCTTGATTTTCAGGTGTTTCTAGTCAATTTTCTGGTGTACGGTGTGCAGGCCATGAATGGGACGCCTCTGGGTGACGGTAGGGACGCAGCCTGATTTTCACGTATTTTCGAAAAGGTTTTGGGCACGATGTGCAGGCCACGTCTAGGATGCGTCCTAATCGTGGTGGGCACATCACCTAATTTTCAAGCATTTGTAGGTAGTTTGTGGTCATTGTATTCAGGCCATGTCCAGGATGCATCCTAGCCGCCGTAGGGACGCAGGCTGATTTTCAGGCATTTCTTGGCAATTTCTAGGACTCGATGTGCCGGCCATGTTTGGGATGCGTCATGGCCACGGTAGGGATGGAGCCTGATTTTCAAGCAATTCTGCGTAGTTTCTAGGACATGGTGTGCAAGGCATGTCCAGGATGCGGCGGGGATGCATCCTGACTTTCAAGTATTTTTAAGTAGTTTCTGGAACACGGTGTGCAGGCAATGTTCAGGACGCGTCTGGGCCGTGGAAGGGATGCAGCCTAGTTTCCAGGTATTTCTAGGCAGTTTCTGGGACACGATGTGTAGGCCATGTCCAGGATGCTACACGGACACGTCCTGATTTTCACATATTTCTAGGCAGTTTCTTTGACACGGTGTGCAGGCAATTTTTGGGACGCGTCGGGCTGCTACAGGGATGCAGCCTGATTTCTCAACATTTCTAGGCAATTTCTAGGATACGATGTGCAAGCCTTAACTGAGACGCGTTTGGGCCACGTCAGGCATGTAGCTTGATTTTCAGGCATTTGTGGGAAGTTTTTGGGCACGGTGTGTAGGCCATGTTCGGGATGCATCCTTACTGCAGCAAGGACGAATCCTAATTTTTAGGCATTTGTAGGCAGTTTGTGGGCACAGTGTGCCGGCCATGTCCGGGATGCAGCCAGATTTTTAGGCATTTCTTGGCAATTTCTGGGACTCAATGTGCAAGCTATGTTTGGGATGCCTCATGGCCACGACAGGGATGTGTCTTGGCCGTCGTAGGGATACATCCTAATTTTCAGGCATTTGCAGGCTTTTTGTGGGCATGATGTGCAGGCCATATTCGGGACATGTCCTAGCCGCGGTAGGGACGCAGCCTAATTTTCAGGCCATGTTCAGTATTTTTAGCTAGTTTGTTGAACATAGTAGGCAATGTTCGGGACACGTCTAGGCCGCAATAGTGATTCAACCTGGTTTTCAGGCATTTCTAGATAGTTTCATGGACACGGTGTGCAGGTCATCCTAATTTTCACGTATTTCTCGACAATTTCTTGGACAAGGTGTGCAGACAATGTTCGGGACTCGTCGAGGCTGCTATAGGGTTACAGCATGATTTCCAAGTCCTTCTTGGTGAGCAATTTCTGGGACACGGTGTTCAGGCCATGTCCTGGATGAGGCAGGGACGCAGCCAGATTTTTTGGTAGTTTCTAGGACACGATGTGCAAGCCATGACCAGGACGCGTTCGGCCCACGATAGGGATGCAACTTAATTTTTAGGCAATTCTGGAAAGTTTTTGGGCACGGTGTACAGGGCACGTCCAGGACGTGTCCTGGCCGTGGTAGGGATGTAGCTTAATTTTCAGGCATTTATAGGCAATTTGTGGGCACAGTGTGCAGGCTTTGTCCGGGACGCATCCTAGCCTCGGCAAGGACACTGCCTAATTTTTAGGCATTTCTTGGTAATTTCTAGGACTTGGTGTGTAGGCCATGTCCGGGACGTGTCACGGCCATGGCAGGGACAGAGCCTAATTTTTAGGCAATTCTAGGCAGTTTCTAGGACATGGTGTGCAGGCCATGTCCAGGATGGGACATGGACGCATCTTGACTTTCAAGTATTTTTAGGCAGCTTCTGGAGCACGGTGTGCATGCAGTGTCTGGGATGCGTCTGGGCCACGGTAGGGATGCAGCTTGGTTTCCAGGCATTTTTAGGCAGTTTTTGGCACATGGTGTGTGGGCCATGTCCAGGATGTTGTAGGGACACATTCTGATTTTTACGTAATTCTAGGCAATTTCTTCGACCCAGTGTGCAAGTAATTTTCGTGACACGTTGGGGCTGCTGTAGGGATGCAGCCTAATTTTCAGGCATTTCTAGGCAGTTTTTGAGACACGGTTTGCAAGCTTTGCCTAGGATGCGACAGGGATGCAGCCTGATTTTCAGGCATTTCTAGGCAGTTTCTAGAACACGATGTTTAGGCCATGACCAGGACGCGTCAGGGCTATGCAGGGATGCAACCTGATTTTCAGGCATTCTTAGGAAGTTTTTAGACACGGTGTGCAGACCGCGTCCGGGACGCGTCCTGGCCACTGTAGGGATGCAGCCTAATTTTTAGGCATTTGTAGGTAGTTTGTGGGCACAGTGTGTAGGCCATGTCTGGGACGCATCCAGGCTGTGGCTGGGACGCCGCCTAATTTTTAGGCATTTCTTTGCAATTTTTGGGACTATGTGTGTAGGTCATGTCTGGGACGCGTCATGGCCAAGGCAGGGACAAAGTCTATTTTCATGCAATTCTGGGCAGTTTCATGGACACGGTGTGCAAGCCATGTCCAGGATGTGGCAGGGATGCATCTAGACTTTCATGTATTTTTAGGCAATTTCTAGAACACAATGTGCAGGCAATGTTCGGGATGCGTCTGGTCCGCGGTAGGGATACAGCCTGGTTTTCAGGCAGTTTTCGGGACATGGTGTGTAGGCCATGTCCAAGATGCTGCAGGGACACATCCTTATTTCCTCATTTTTCTATGTAGCTTCTTGGACACGGTGTGTGGGTAATGTCCGGGACTCGTCTGGGCTGCGGCAAGGATGTAACCTAAACAGGGGGATACACAACAATTGTAGGGAAGGAGAAGGAACCATAGTACACTGATCATAAGAATGGCCCAATTGTTTACAAGAGAAGCAAAAAATCGGTCACTTCAAATAAATAACTGTTTGCCAAAAGCCAAGGTTACCGGCGCGCTCAATCCAAACCCTCTCGGGCAACTTATGTCCCAAATTCACCTCAGTACACACCCTTACCTCACCAGAGCGTCTCAAGTCAGAGGTGGCCTCATCGAGGTTTAGGGTTTAGGGTTAAGGGTTTTTTTTTTTGGCCTGAATTTTCCTAAGTTCTAACAAAGCGGCAGAATTTAGTTTTACTGATATTCGTAAAGTCATAGAGTGTTTAACTAAGCCAAAACACAATAAATATAGGATAATAATTATTAACTAGATTAGAAGAAGCCATTGTATGGACTTAATTGAGGAGGCATCTGAGAAGATGAGACCATGTCCATCAAATTCGTGTCCATTGTGCTTCCAAAGGTTGTACCTTGATTAATTATTGGCAGATTTGTTGTTAAATTTACGCTTCCAGCATTGCCTCCATCCCATTGATATGAAAAGTTCAACTCATCAGGATAAATCTGCAAAGCTTCAGTCTCCACGCTTCGAAAGTTAGAATTAAATTCCATGATAAAATCAGAATTCTCAGAATAGAAAAATTTATTTCCCATAGGGTTTGGAGCATAATGGAATAAGTCATTTTCCACATATTCTATAGCAGGCAGTTGAGAATCAGTTGTCTGTAAAATCTCCAGGGAAGTGAAGAAAATGGTGGGATGATTATAATTTTCATCAATGTTGAAGCTATAAGTATTCTCAGATGTGCCTTCAGCTGGATTCATTGGTTGACAATGATCGACTGGAATTGAATCGATGGACTGATTGTTTTCCAATAGGGTTTTCATGAAATCCATTTCATCATTGCATGATCGAAACTGAAAAAGGGTGCAGAGTCGTCATCATCAGAGAGTGGTGTGCTAGCGTTGGACGGATTTGCTGTAGTGGTGGTGGTGCCAAAATTTGAGTTAGTGGAGGTGGAACTATTACTAAAATATTTTTTTATGATGTAATCTTGTAATACTGTTAACTGTCTTCTATCTCCTTTTACTTTCTTTATCTTCTCCTTGAGATCTGCCTCCTTTTTGTAGCATTCCAGTGATTCTTTATTGAATTTTTAGTTCTTCGAGGAATGTACTTAGCTATCTCCGCCCATCGATTTCCTTGTCCTTCACATGCTTGAATTAACCATCCCTCTTCATCTTCAGTCCAAATGTCCTTCTTGATATGAGGACGCAGATGATTATTCCATCGCTCGCGACACTATTTTTCCACTCTACCAACCATTTCTTTAGCTATTACAACCCATTTCCCCAATCCAAATTGTAGTACTAAGCTCATCAGTCTCCTGTCTTCTTCGCCTATCCACTGGCCTTTTATCTGATATAGGGAAGAAGAACTACCACCTCTCTTCTCCTTCCAATCAGGATTGACCAGTGCGGCCATCACATTTACTGAAAGATTTTCACCCGAAGTTTGTTTTTCATGTTGAAGCCCTTCCATGAAGCTTGGCTCTTCGGTGGTGTAATTACTGGTTATGCCATTTGAAGAAAAATTCTAAAACTGATTTACTTCATTAGAAGGAAAATGGTTTTGGCTTTAGGGTCTAGGGTTCAGGGTTTAGGGCGGTTTCTGGGACACGGTGTGCATGACATGTCCAGGACGCAACCTTATTTTTAGGCATTTCTAGGCAGTTTCTAGGACATGGTGTGCAGGCCTTGTCTGGGATTCATCCTAGCCGTGGACGCAATCTGATTTTTAGGCATTTCTAGGTTGTTTATGGGCACGGTGTACAGGCCATGTCCAAGAGGTATCCTGGCCATGTACACAATCTAATTTTTAGGCATTTCTAAGCAGTTTGTGGGCACGGTGTGCAGGCAATGTTCGAGACGCTTCCTGACCATGTTAGGGGCGCAAGCAGATTTTCAACCAAATGAAGGAAACATGGTGTGTAGGCCATGTTATGGGTGCATGCATTTTCCCAGACATTCTGGGTAGTTTTTGGGACATGGTGTGCAGGCCAAATTTGGGACAAGTCATGGCCACGGAAGGGACGTAGCCTGATTTTCACGCATTTTTTGACAGTTTTTGGGCACTGTGTGCAGGCCATGTCCAGGATGCATCCTAGACGTGATAAGGACATAACCTCATTTTCAAGAATTTCTAGGCAGTTTCTAGGTCATGGTGTGCAGGCCATGTTCAGGACGTATCCGAGCCAAGGCAGGGACTGAGCCTGATTTTCAGGCATTTCAGGGCAATTTTTTAGCACGGCATGTAAACCATGTTCAGGATGTGTCCTGATCATGGCAAGAACGCAACCTAATTTCCAGGCATTTCTAGGACACGGTGTGCAGGCAATGTCCAAGATGCGACAGGGACGCAGCCTGATTTTCATGATATTCTAGGCAATTTCTGGGACACGATGTGCAGACCATGTTCGGGACTCGTCTAGGCTGCGATAAGGATGCAGCCTAATATCTAGGCATTTCTACGTAGTTTCTAGGACACAGTGTGCAGGCCATGTCCTAGCCGTGGTAGGGACGCAACCTGATTTACAAGCATTTCTAGGTAGTTTCGTGGTCACAAAGTGTAAGCCATGTCCAGGATGCTGCAGGGACGTATCCTAATTTTCGAGTATTTCTAGACAGTTTTCTGGTACACGGTGTGCAGGCAATGTCCGGGACGCGTTTGGGCTACGTCAGGGACGTAGCTTGATATTTAGGCATTCGTGGGAAGTTTTCGGGCACGGTGTGTTGGCCACGTCTGGGACGCATCCTGGCCGTTGTAGGGACGCATCCTGATTTTCAGGCATTTGTAGGCAGTTTGTGGGCACGGTGTGCAGGCTATGTTCGAGATGTATCCTGGCCTTAACTAGGATGCAGACTGAATATTAGGCATTTCTTGGAAATTTTTGGGACTCAGTGTGCAGGTCGTGTTCGGGACGCCTCATGGCCACGTCAGGGACCCGTCCTGCTCGTGGTAGGGATGCATCCTGATTTTCAGGCATTTGTAGGCTTTTTGTGGGCACGATGTGCAGGCCATATCCTTGACATGTCCTAGATGCGGTAGGGATGCAGTCTGATTTTTAGGCATTTCTTGGCAATTTCTGGGACTCGGTGTGCAGGCCATGTTCAGGACACATCATGGCCACGGCAAGGACGGAGCCTGAATTTTGGGCTGTTTTGGGCAGTTTCTGGGACACGATGTGCAGGTCATGTCCAGGATGCGGCAAGGACGCATCCTGACTTTCAGGTATTTTTAGGCAGTTTGTGGAACACGGTGTGTAGGCAATATTCGGGATGCGTCTTGGCCGTGGCAGGGATTCAACCTGGCTTTCAGGCATTTCTAGATAGTTTATGGGACACGGTGTGCAGGCCATCCTGATTTTCATGTATTTCACGACAATTTCTTGGACACGGTGTGCAGACAATGTCCAAGACACGTCGAGGCTATTGTAGGGATGCAGTATGATTTTTAGGCCCTTCGAGGCAGTTTCTAGGACACGGTGTGCAGGCCATGTCCAGGACGAGGTAGGGACGCAACCAGATTTTTAGGCATTTTAAGGCAGTTTCTAGGACATGGTGTGCAGGCCATGACCAGGACGCATCCGGGCCATGATAGGGATGCAACTTGATTTTCAGGCAATTCTGGGAAGTTCTTGGGCATGGTGTGCAGGGCACGTCCGAGAAGCGTCCTGGCCGTGGTAGGGATGCAGCTTGATTTTCAGGCATTTGTAGGCAGTTTATGGGCACGGTGTGCAGACCATGTTTGGGATGCGTCTTGGCCTCGATAAAGACACAGCCTGATTTTCAGGCATTTCTTGGCAATTTCTAGGACTCGGTGTGTAGGCCATGTCCAGGAAACGGCATGGCCATGGCAGGGACAAAGCCTAATTTTTAGGCAATTCTGGGCAGTTTCTGGGACACGGTGTACAGGCCATGTCCAGGATGTGACGGGGACGCATCTTGACTTCTAGGTATTTTTAGGCAGCTTTTTGGGCCAGGTGTACAGGCAGTGTCCGGGACGCGTCTAGGCCGTGGTAGGGACACATCTTGATTTTCACGTATTTCTAGGCAAATTTTTCGACCTAGTGTGCGGGCAATTTTTTGGGACGCGTTGGGGCTGCTACAGGAATGCAGCCTGATTTCCAGGCATTTCTAGGCAATTTTTTGGACACGGTGTGTAGGCTTTGTCCAGGACGCGACAGGGACGCAACCTTATTTTCGGGCATTTCTAGGCAGTTTTAGGGACATGGTGTTCAGGCCATGACCAAGACGCATCAGGGCTACGTAGGGATGCAGCTGATTTTCAGGCATTCTTAGGAAGTTATTGGACATGGTGTGCAGGCCGTGTCTGGGACGCGTCCTAGACACTGTAGGGATGCAACCTAATTTTTAGGCATTTGTAGGCAGTTTGTGGGCACGGTGTGCAGGGCATGTCCGGGATGCATCCAGGCCGTGGCTGGGATGATGCCTAATTTTCAGGCATTTCTTTGCAATTTTTGGGACTCGACGTGCTGGCCATGTCGAGACACGTCGTGGCCAAGGTAGGGACGGAGCCTAATTTTAAGGCAATTCTGGGCAGTTTCATGGACACGGTGTGCAAGCCATGTCCAGGATGCAGCAGGGACGCATCCAGACTTCCAAGTATTTTTAGGCGATTTCTGGAACTCGATGTGCAGGCAATGTTCGGGATGCGTTTGGTCCACGACAAGGATGCAACCTGGTTTTTAGGCAGTTTTCGGGACACGATGTGTAGGCCATGTCCAGGATGCTGCAAGGACACATCTTGATTTTCACATTTTTTTATGTAGTATCTTGGACACGGTGTGCAGGCAATGTCCGGGACTCGTCTGGGCTGCGGCAAGGATGCAGCCTAAACAGGGGGATACACAACAACTGTAGGAGAAGGAGAAGGAACCTTAGTACACTGATCATAAGAATGGTCCAATTGTTTACAAGAGAATAAAAAAATTGGCCGTTTCTAATAAATAATCGTCTGCGAAAAGCTACGGTTATCGGCGCACTCAATCTAAACCCTTTCGGGCAACTTATGCCCCAAATTCACCCCAAAACACACCCTTACCTCATTAGGGTGTCTCAAGTCGGAGGTGGCCTCATCAAGGTTTAGGGCTTAGGGTTTAGGGTTTAGGAATTTTTTGGCCTGAATTTCCCTTTAATAAGTTCTAACGAAGCAGTAGATTTCAGTTTTACTAATATTTGTAAAGTCATAGAGTGTTTAACTAAGCCAAAACACAATAATTATTGGATAATAATTATTAACTAGATTAGAAGAAGCCATTGTATGGTCTTAATTGAGGAGGTAGCTAAGAAGATGAGACCATGTCCATCAAATCCGTGTCCATTGTGCTTCCAAAGGTTGTACCTTAATTAATCGTTGGCAGATTTGTTGTTAAATTTACGCTTCCAGCATTGTCTCCATCCCATTGATATGAAAAGTACAACTCATCAGGATAAATCTGTGAAGCTTCAGTCTCCACGCTTTGAAAGTTAGAATTAAATTCCATGATTTAATTTGAATTTCAGAATGGAAAAATTTATTCCCCATCAGGTTTGGAGTAGAATGGAATAAGTCATTTTCCACATATTCTACAGCAGGCTGTTGAGAATTAGTTGTCTGTAAAATCTCCAGGGAAGTGAAGAAAATGGTGGGATGATTATAATTTTCATCAATGTTGAAGCTATAAGTATTCTTAGATGTCCCTTCAGCTGGATTCATTGGTTGACAATGATCGACTGGGATTGAATCGATGGACTAATTATTTTCAAATAGGGTTTTCATGAAATCCATTTTGTTATTGCATGATTCAAAACTAAAAAATGGTGTAGAGTCTTCATCACTTGAGAGTGGTGTGCCAACGTTGGAAGGATTTGCTATAGTGGTGGTGATGCTGGAATTTGAGTTAGTGGAGGTGGAACCATTACTGAAATACTTTTTTATGATATAATCTTCTAATAATGTTGACTGTCTTCTATCTCCTTTTACTTTCTTTATCTTTCTCCTTGAAATCTGCCTCCTTTTTGTGGCATTCCAGTGATTCTTTATTGAATTTTCAGCTCTTCCAGGAATGTACTTAGCTATCTTTGGCCATCGATTTCCAAGTCTTTCTTGTGCTTGAATTCACTGTCTCTCTTCATCATCAGTCAAAATGTCCTTCTTGATATGAGAACGCAGATGATTATTCCATCGCTCACGACACTGTTTTCCCACTCTACCAACCATTTCTTCATCTATTCAGTCCATTTCCTTAATCCAAATTAATGTACTAAGCTAATTAGTCTCCTGTCTTTTTCGCCTATCTACTGGCCCTTTATCTGATATCTGGAAGAAGAACTATTCTCTCTCTCTCTCTCTTCTCCTTCCGATCAGGGTTGACCGGTGCAGGTATCACATTTACTGAAAGATTTTCACCCGAAGTCTTTTTTCATGTTGAAGTCCTTCCACGAAGCTTGGCTTTTCGGTGGTGTAATTATTGGTTGTGCCATTTGAAGAAAAATTCTAAAACTAATTTCCTTCATTAGAAGGAAAGTGATACAGGGTTTAGGGTCCAAGGTTCAGGATCCAGGGTTCAGGGTCAGGGCTTAGGGTTTACGGCTTAGTGGTTACGATTTAGGGCCTGGGGTTTAAGGTTTCTTGGACATGGGGTGTAGGACATGTCTAGGACGCAGCCTTATTTTCAGGTATTTGTAGGCAATTTCTGGGACACGGTGTGCAGATCATGTTCGGGATGCATTTTGGCCACGGACGCAATCTGCTTTTTAGGCATTTCTAGGTAGTTTATGGGTACGATGTGCAAGCCATGTTCGAGAGGTGTCCTGGCCGTGGACGCAATCTGATTTTCAAGCATTTGTAGGCAGTTTCTGGGACATGGTGTGCAAGGCATGTTCGGGATGCGTCCTGGCTGCGGACGCAATCTGATTTTTAGGCATTTCTAGGTAGTTTATGGGCACGATATGCAGGCCATGTCCGAGAGGCGTCTTGGCCGCGAACATAATATGATTTTCAGGCATTTCTAGGCAATTTCTGGGCACGGTGTGCAGGCAATGTTTGGGACGAGTCCTGACCATGTTAGGGGCGCAACAGATTTTCAATCAAATGAATGAAGCACGGTGTGCAGGCCATGTTAGGACGCATGCATGTTCCCAGACATTTTGGGCAGTTTTTGGGACACGGTGTGCAGGCTAAATTCAGGACAAGTCATGGCCACGAAAGGGATGCAGCTTGATTTTCAGGCATTTTTCGACAGTTTTTGGGCACCGTGTGCAAGCCATGTCCGGGGTGCATCCTGGACATGACAGGGATGTAACCTCATTTTCAGGCATTTCTAGGCAGTTTCTAGGTCATGGTGTGCAGGCCATATTCAGGACGCATCCGAGCCACGACAGGGACAGAGCCTGATTTTCAGGCATTTCAAAGCATTTTTTTGGCATGGAGCCTAGACCATGTTCGGGGCGTGTCCTGAACGTGGTAGGAATGTAACCTGATTTCCACGCATTTCTAGGTAATTTCTGGGATACGATGTGTAGGCAATGTCCAAGATGCGGCAGGGACATAGCCTAATTTTCATAATATTCTAGGCATTTTCTGGGACGCGATGTGCATGTAACGCCTCGACCCCTAGTGGACCGGAATGCTACTTACTTTACTTAGCTTAACCGATGGTTTAGTAACAAGTGTATACGTTTTAGCGGAAGCTTACATCTTCGGATAATAATTTAAATAACAATACTTCAAATACTTTAAACAAAAACACTGAATCATTTTTCAAAACAAACAAATGTAATTTATTTGAAGAAAACATAACTTGTTCTCGCATTCTGCGTTATTCAAAACTTTAAAGAAATAACATTGGAAAACATTTCATAAAAATAAATCCAAATCACTTATTCACCGGATTTCCATGGGCTCGTTGCATCACTCTCCATCTTCTCCTCCATCCATGCCCAAGGTAGAATTCCTTCAATCTGTAGAGATGTGATTAAACCCGTGAGTTGAAAAAACTCAATAGGTGTCATAGGTGCATTCGTGATCAAGCTATACATTTCAAAACATTAACTTTATAACTTTTCATACATGCCGTACCCGGAGGCACCATTTGACATGAATGGGTATACCGTACCCTAGGGCATCATTTGACATATAAACATTTCTTCAACATAGAGGGGTATGCCGTA
>NW_019239414.1:123359-128078 GCF_002742605.1 Olea europaea var. sylvestris
GTTGACAATGATCGACTGGAATTGAATCGATGGACTGATTGTTTTCAAACAGGGTTTTCATGAAATCCATTTCGTTATTGCATGATTTGAAGCTGAAAAATGGTGTAGAGTCTTCATTACTAGAAAGTCATGTGTCGACATTGGACGGATTTGCTGCAGTGGTGGTGGTGGAACCATTACTGAAATACTTTTTTATGATGTAATCTTATAATAATGTTAACTGTCTTCTATCTCCTTTTACTTTCTTTATCTTTCTCCTTGAAATCTGCCTCCTTTTTGTGGCATTCCAGTGATTCTTTATTGAATTTTCAGTTCTTCCAGGAATGTACTTAGCTATCTCTGGCCATCAATTTCCAAGTCTTTCATGTGCTTGAATTCACCGTCTCTCTTCATCGTCAGTCAAAACGTCCTTCTTGATATGAGAACACAGATGATTATTCCATCGCTCGCGACATTGTTTTCCCACTCTACCAACCATTTCTTCAGCTATTACAGCCCATTTCCTCAATCCAAATTGATGTACTAAGATAATCAGTCTCCTGTCTTCTTCGCCTATCCACTGGCCTTTTATCTGATATATGGAAGAAGAACTATTCTCTCTCTTCTCCTTCCGATCAGGATTGCTCGGTGCAGGTATCACATTTACTGAAAGATTTTCACCCGAAGTTTATTTTTCATGTTGAAGTCCTTCCATGAAGCTTGGCTATCAGGTGGTGTAATTACTGATTGTGCCATTTGAAGAAAAATTTTGAAAATGATTTACTTCATTAAAAGGAAAATGGTTTAGGGTTTAGGGTCCAAGGTTCAAGGTTCAGGATCCAGGGTCCAGGGCTCAAGGCTTAGGGCTTTGGGCTTACGATTTAGGGCCTGGGGTTTAGGGTTTTTGGGACACGATGTATAGGACATGTCCAGGACGTATCCTTATTTTCAGACATTTATAGGCAATTTCAGGGATACGGTATGCAGGCCATGTCCGGGATGCGTCCTGGCCGTGGACACAATCTGATTTTTAGGCATTTCTAGGCAGTTTATGGGCATAGTGTGCAGGCCATGTCCGAGAGGCATCCTGGCCGCGGACGTAATCTGATTTTCAGGCATTTCTAGGCAGTATCTAGGCCATGGTGTGTAGGCCATGTCCGGGATGCGTCCTGTCCACGAACGCAATCTGATTTTTAGACATTTCTAGGCAGTTTATGGGCATGGTGTGCAGGCCATGTTCGAGAGGCATCCTGGCCGCGAACAAAATCTATTTTTCAGGCATTTCTAGGCAGTTTCTGGGCACGGTTTGAGGCAATGTTTGGGACGCGTCCGAACCACATTTAGGGCGCAAGCAGATTTTCAACGAAATGAAGGAAGCACATTGTGCAGGCCATGTTAGGGACGCATGCATGTTCCCAAACATTCTGGACAGTTTTTGGGACACGGTGTACAGGCCAAATTCGGGACAAGTCATGGCCACAGAAGGGACGCAGCCTAATTTTCAGGCATTTTTCGATAATTTTTAGGCACTGTGTGCTATCCATGTCCGGGACACATCCCGGACCTGACAGGAACGTAACCACATTTTTAAGCATTTCTAGGTCATGGTTTGTAGGCCATGTTCAGGATGCATCCGAGCCATGACAAGGACGAATTTTCAGGCATTTCAGGCAATTTTTTGGGACGACATGCAAACCATGTTTGGGACGCATCCTGATCGTGGCAGGAACGCAACCTAATTTCCAGGCATTTCTAGGCAATTTCTAAGATACGATGTGCAGGCATTGTCCAAGATGCGGCAGGGACGCAACCTGATTTTATGATATTCTAGGCAATTTCTAGGACGCGGTGTGCAGGCCATGTCCGGGACTCGTCTGTGCCGCGACAGGGATGCAGCCTGATTTCTAGGCATTTCTACGCAGTTTTTGGGACACGGTGTGTAGGCCATGTCATAGCCGCGATAGGGACGTAGCCTGATTTTCAAGCATTTCTAGGCAGTGTGTGGGTCGTAGAGTGTAAGCCATGTCCAGGATGCGGCAGGGACGTATCCTAATTTTTGGGTATTTTTAGACAATTTTCTGATGCACGGTGTGCAGGCAGTGTTCAGGGTGCGTCTGGGCTGCGACAGGGATGCAACTGGATTTCCAGGCATTTCTAGGCTATTTTTGGGACATAGTGTGCAAGTTGCGTCCACGACGCATCCGGGATGCAGCCCGATATTCAGGCATTTCTAGGCAGTTTTTGAGAGACGGTGTGCAGGCCATGAACGGAATGCTTCTGGACAACGGCAGGGATGCAGCCTGATCTTTAAGCATTTCTGGGAAGTTTTTGGGCATGGTGTGTTGGCCACTTCTAGGGCTTGCCTGACCACGGTAGGAACGCCACCTGATTTTTAGGCATTTGTAAGCAATTTGTGGGCACGGTGTGCAGGCCATGTCCAGGACGTGACCTCGCTGAGGTAGGGATGCATCCTAATTTTTAGGAATTTCTTGGCAATTTCTGGGACTCGATGTGCAGGCCAAGTTCGGGATGCATCATGGCTACGATAGTGACAGAGCCTGATTTTCAAGCAATTCTGGACAGTTTCTGGGACTCGGTGTGCAGGGCATGTCCAGGATGTAGCAGGGACACATCCTGACTTTCAGGTATTTTTAGGCAGTTTCTGGGACACGATGTGCAGGCAGTGCTCGAGATGATCTGGGCAGTGGTAGGGATGTAGCATAGTTTTCAGTCATTTCTAGGTAGTTTCTTGGACACGCCGTAGAGGCCATGTCCAGGATGCTGCAGGGACACATCTTGATTTTCACATATTTCTAGGCAATTTCTTGGTCACGGTGTGCAGGCAATTTTCGAGACATGTCGGGGCTGCTGCAGGGATGTAGCCTAATTTCCAGGCATTTTTAGACAGATTTTGGGACACGGTGTATAGGCCATGTCCAGGACGCGGTTGAGACGCAGTTTGATTTACAGGCATTTCTACGCAATTTTTTGGGAGATGATGTGCAGGCTTTGATCGAGACGCATCCGGGCCACATCCGGGTCACAGCTTGATATTCAGACATTCATGGGAAGATTTTGGGCACAGTGTGTTGGCCACGTCATGGACGCGTCCTGGCCATAGTAGGGACGCATCCTGATTTTCAGGCATTTGTAGGCAGTTTGTAGGCACGGTGTACGGCTAAGTTCGGGACGCATCCTGGCCTTTGCTTGGACGCAGCCTAATTTTTAGGCATTTCTTAGCAATTTTTAGGACTCAGTGTGCAGGCCATGTCCGAGACACCCCATGGCCATGACAGGGATGCATCCTGGCCGCGATAGGGATGCATCCTGATTTTCAGGCATTTGTAGGCCTTTTGTGGGCACGATGTGTAGGCCATATCTAGGACATGTCCTAGAAGCAACAAGGACTCGGTGTGCAGGCCATGTTCGGGATGCATCATGGCCACGACAAGGATGGAGCCTGATTTTCAGGCAATTTTGGGCAGTTTTTGGGATGCGATGTGCAGGCCATGTCCAGGATGCGGCGAGGACGCATCTTGAATTTTGGTATTTTTAGGTATTTTTTGAAACACGGTATGTAGGCAATGTTCGGGTCACGTCTTTGCCGCGATAGGGATGCAGCCTGGTTTCCAGGCATTTCTAGGCAGTTTCTGGGACATGGTGTGCTGGCCATGTCAAGGGACACATCCTGATTTTCACGTATTTCTAGGTAATTTCTTTGACCCAGTTGCAGGCAATTTTTGGGATGCATTGGGCCTGCTGTAGGGATGCAGCCTGATTTCTAAGCATTTCTAGGCAGTTTTTGGGACACGGTGTGAAGGCCTTGTCCAGGATGTAGGAGGGATGCATCTTGATTTTCAGGCATTTATAGGCAGTTTTTGAGACACGGTGTTCAAGCCATGACAGGACGCATCAGGGCCACGCAAGGATGCAGCCTAATTTTCAGGCATTCCTGGGAAGTTTTGGGTACGGTGTGCAGGCCGCGTCCGGGACGCGTCCTTGCCATTGTAGGGATGCAGCTTAATTTTTAGGCATTTGTAGGCAGTTTGTGGGCACGATGTGCAAGCAATGTCTGTGATGCATCCAGGCCGTGGCTAGGGCACCGCCTAATTTTCAGGCATTTCTTAGCAATTTCTGGGACTCGATGTGTAGGCCATGTCTGGGACGCATCATGGTCAAGGCAGTGACGGAGCCTGATTTTCAAGCAATTCTGGGCAGTTTCATGGACACGATGTGCAAGCCATGTCCAGGATGCGGCAGGGATACATCTAGACTTTCAGTTATTTTTAGGTAATTTCTAGAACACGATGTGCGAACAATGTCTGGGATGCGTCTGGTCTGTGGTAGGGATGCAGCCTCATTTTCAAGCAATTTTCGGGACACGGTGTGTAGGCTATCTCTAGGATGCTGAAGGGACACATCCTGATTTTCAGGTTTTTCTATGTAGTTTCTTGGACATGATGTCCAGGCAATGTTTGGGACTTGTCTTGGTTGTGGTAAGGATACAGCCTAAACAGGGGGATGCACAACAACTGTAGGGGAAGGAGAAGGAACCGTAGTACGCTTATCATAAGAATGGCCCAAGTGTTTAGAAGAGAAGCAAAAAAATCGACCGCTTCTAATAAATATTTGTCTACCAAAAGCCATGGTTTTCGATGCGCCCAATCCAAACCCTCTCGAGCAACTTATGCCCCAAATTTACCTCAATACACAACCTTGCCTTACTAGGGTATCTCAAGT
>NW_019239414.1:133943-137893 GCF_002742605.1 Olea europaea var. sylvestris
TTTTTAGGCAGTTTCTAGGACATGGTGTTTAGGCCATGACCAGGACGCGTTAGGGCCACGCTGGGATGCAGCCTGATTTTCAGCATTCCTGGGATGTTTTTGGGCATGGTGTGCAGGCCGCGTTCGGGACGCATCCTAGCCGCTATAGGGATGAAGCCTAATTTTCAA
This sequence comes from Olea europaea var. sylvestris, assembly GCF_002742605.1. Taxonomy (NCBI): domain Eukaryota; kingdom Viridiplantae; phylum Streptophyta; class Magnoliopsida; order Lamiales; family Oleaceae; genus Olea; species Olea europaea. The sequence goes on from NW_019239414.1 coordinate 134,112, forward strand.
GCGTTTTTTTTTGGTAAAGACATCCACACATCCTTAGTGACTTTTTAGGGTCCACCAAGGAAGGTCGATGGGGGTTAAGGGTTCCCCAACCATATTTATTTCATAAAAATCAAGAATACACGGAAGGAGGGGGCCATGAACCTGACCTCCAAAAAGCAGTGATGCAACAAATGAATATAATAAATGAAAGCAATAAATGAGGAAGTACTACTTCCCTATACAATAAAGAATAGCCTAAATTACGAACCTCTGAAACTGGGCAATCCATGTCTGTCGATCCGCACTATCGCCCTAATATGTCGAGGCAGTTCTAGTGGTCCATAATTTTCAAGCATTTGTAGGCAGTTTGTGGGCACGGTGTGCAGGCCATGTCTGGGACACATCCATGCCGTGGCTAGGATGCCGCCTAATTTTCAGGCATTTCATGGCAATTTCTAGGACTCGGTGTGCAGGCCATGTCCGAGACGCGTCATGGCCAAGGTAGGGACGGAGCCTGATTTTCAGGCAATTCTGGGCAGTTTCGTGGAGAAGGTGCCCCGGTTATGTCCAGGATGCGGCAGGGATGCATCCAGACTTTCAAGTATTTTTAGGCAGTTTCTGGAACACAATGTATAGGCAATGTTCGGGATGCGTCTGGTCCATGGCAGGGATGCAGCTTGGTTTTCAGGCAATTTTCGGGACATGGCGTGCAGGTCATGTCCAGTATGCTGCAGGGACACATCCTGATTTTCACGTATTTCTATTTAGTTTCTTGGACATGGTGTGCAAGCAATATCTAGGACTCGTCTGGGCTACGACAAAGATGCAGCCTGATTTCCAACCGTTTCTAGGTAGTTTTCGGGATATGGTGTACAGGCATTTCTTGTTAGTTTCTGGGTCACGGTGTGCTGGTCATGTCAGGGACACATTCGGGCCACGGCAGGGACAGAGCCTGATTTTTAGGTAATTTCGGGCAGTTTTTGGGCACTGTGTACACACCATGTTCGGGACGCGTCCTAGCCAGGTAGGGACATAGCCTAATTTTTAGGCATTTCTAGGCAGTTTGTGGGCATGGTGTGCAGGCCAAGTTGGAGACGCATCCTGGCTACGGCAGAGAAGCTGCCAGATTTTTAGGCATTTATAGGCAATTTTTGGGAATCGGTGTGGAGGCCCAGTCTGGGACGCGTCATTGTCACGACAGGACGCAGCCTGCTTTTCAAGCATTTCTAGGCAATTTTTGGGTCATAAGGTTTAGGGTTTAGGGTTTTTTAATTTAGCATTAAAACCAGGAAATATATACGTGACAAAGAATAATTAAAATAAAATGTAGCTCGACGTTAGAACCCATGCTTTGACGCTAACACGAGACTTGCTCCATTTTACATCTCGAACATTGTTTCATCAACCTTTGCTTTGACGAGCAATCCCATCACCTCTTTCACATGCTTAGCCCTTGATTGCATCATCGGCCCCTCGACTATCAATCGATCTTTTCTTGAGCTCGACTCTGGACTTGACTTTGGTACTTGTGCTTCCTGAATCACATCATCCCCTCCCTCTTTGAAAGGATTCAACCTCGAATCTGCACTTGCATCGAAAAGGGATAAGTCAAAAACATTGAAGGTTATAGAAAACACTATACTCACCTGGAGGATCTATCTTATGAGCGTTGTTGTTGATCTTCTCAATCACTTGGAATGGTCCATCTCCTCGTGGAAATAACTTTGATTTTCTTTGCTCTGGGAATCGTTCTTTCCTGAAATGCACCCAAATCCAATCTCCGGGTTCGAAAGTGACATATTTTCGGCCTTTTTTTGCTTGTGTTGTGTGTTTATTGTTCTTCCTCTCTATTTGCTCCCTTACCATTTCATGGAGTGTCTTTACCAATTCAGCTTTCTTTTTCCCGTCCAAGCTACCTCGTTCATTCACAGCCAAAGGTATTAAATCCATAGGTGTTAAAGAATTAAAACCATAATCGATTTCAAGTAGTGAAAACAACGTAGTAGAATGCGTGGCCCTATTATATGCAAACTCAATGAAGGGAAATCATTCTTCCCAATTCTTTAGATTTTTATTAACCACAGTGCACAATAGTTGTGCAATTGTTCTATTCACTACTTCAGCTTGACCATCGATTTGTGGGTGACAAGCTGTAGAAAACAATAATTTATTGCTTAACTTATTCCACAAGACCCGCCAAAAGTGACTAAGAAACTTAACATCCCTATCGAACACAATACTTTTTGGAACACCATGCAAACACACTGCTTATTTGGAAAACAAGTCCGCAATGTTAGTGGCATCATTGGTTTTGTGACATGGTATAAAGTGTGCCATTTTACTAAACCTATCCACCACAACAAAAATTGAATCACACCCCTTTTTAGTCCTAGGCAAACCTAACACAAAATCCATTGAAATGTCAACCTAAGGTTCGCTAGGTACCAGTAAAGGTGTATAATGTCCGTGGGGTAAAACCTTTGATTTAGCCTTTTTACAAGTTATGCAACGATTACAACTTCGTTCTACGTCAATCTTCATTTTAGGCCAATAAAAGTGTTCATTTAACATGTCTAAAGTCTTTGCTACCCCAAAATGACCCATTAAACCCCCACTATTTGCCTCCCTAACCAACAATTCACGCATTGAGCAATTAGGAACACATAATTTATTTTCTCGAAACAAATACCCCTCAAGCTTAAATAACTTGTTAATAGCCCCCTTATTACATGAATTGTAGATGCTTGAAAAATCAAGATCATTTTCATACATGTCCTTAACTTACTCAAAACTAAGTAATTTCACACTTAAAGAAGTGAGAAGCACATACCTTCACGACAAGGCATGGGCTACTATGTTTTCCTTACCTTGTTTATATCGAATGACATATGGAAAAGTCTATATGAATTCCATCCAATGTGTATGTCATTTCTTCAACTTACTTTGACCACGCAAATGTTTCAATGATTCATGGTCGGTGTGAATAACAAACTAGAGAATAAAGCTCTAACTAGTAAATTACCTCTTTGGCCAAGGCTCGAACTAGAGCTGCCCAATTTAGTTTCTCGCTAAAGTATGCTATAGGCCTCTTTTCCTACATTCCAGAAACACATCCTCAAATTCCTGCAATAAAGAAGTAACTAAACTAGGGAGGGATGTGTTAGACACCTCAAAATTGAAGATTGATTCCTTATATACCAAAAGAATCATTGGTTGTCTCTCCACTATCGCCTTTTTCAATTCACTCCCTTTTGAAAAAAAATTCACTTTCGGCTTTTCTCTCCTCTCGAAAGACTCTCTTTCTTTTCTCTTATGTGGCCCCACTCTTTTTCTTCCTCACTGGCTACCCAACTATTCTCTTTTTCTCTAACTTTCTCACGCTATTTTCTTCCTCATTTTTCAATTCGATTTGGTCCTCATACACTTGTGCCGGTGTTAATAGCACAAGAGTGATTACTTTTCCTCTTTCACAAAACTATATTTATTTTCATACCCATCTTGCATTGTTTTCCTATCATATTGCCAAGGTTGCCCCAACAAAATATGCCCAGCATGCATAGGTATAACATCTACCACTCCTTCAGCTCCTGCTCAGGCTATCAGTCCACCTATCACTCCATATTATGATCCTATGTTGGATGAGATGTTGAAAAGGCCACAGACATAAAATTCTACAGCAGACACAGTCAGCAGAGCTTCTTACACTCCAGGCCCGACACCGGGTAGGGCTTAGGCACCTATTTCCACTTCTTCTCCTCCTGTTTGTCATCAGAATGTGGAGGCATCTATTCCATCTTTGCAGT
>NW_019239415.1:0-1840 GCF_002742605.1 Olea europaea var. sylvestris
TTCCGACACGGTCGCGAAAAATGACGAAATTATGCCCGGCGCGGTTTTTGTTTCCGATCAACCGGTCAAATATTAGCCCATTCAGACACAGTCGCGAAAAATGTCGAAATTGCCCCCGGCGCGGTTTTCGTCCCGATCAACTTGTCAAATTTCAGCCCATTCCGACACAGTCGCGAAAAATGACGAAATTGACCCCGGCGCGATATTTGTTCCCGATCAACCTATCAAATTTGAGGCCATTCCGACAAAGTCGCGAAAAATGACGAAATTGACCCCGGCGTGATTTTTGTTTTCGATCAACCTGTCAAAATTCAGCCCATTCCGACACGGTCGCGAAAAATGACGAAATTATCCACGGCGCGGATTTTGTTTCCGATCAACCAGTCAAATATTAGCCCATTCCGTCACAGTCGCGAGAAATGACGAAATTGACCCCGGCGCGATTTTTGTTTTCGATCAACCAGTCAAATTTCAGCCCTTTCCGACACGATCGCGAAAAATGACGAAATTATCTCCGGCGCGGTTTTTGTTTCCGATCTACCAGTCAAATTTTAGCCCATTCCGACACCGTCGCAAAAAATGATGAAATAGCCCCCGAAGCAGCTTTTGTTTCCGATCAACCTGTAAAATTTTAGCCAATTTCGACACATTCGCGAAAAATGATGAAATTGCCCCCGACGCGGTTATTGTTCCCGATCAACCAGTCAAATTTTAGCCCATTCCGACACCATTGCAAAAAATGATGAAATTGCCCCTGACGCGGTTTTTGTTCCCGATCAACCTGTCAAATTTCAGCCAATTCCGACACAGTCGAGATGAATGACGAAATTGACCTCGACGCGATTTTTGTTCCCGATCAACCTGTCAAATTTGAGCCCATTCCGACACAGTGGCGAAAAATGACGAAATTATCTCCGGCGCGGTTTTTGTTTCCGATCAACCTGCCAAATTTGAGCCCATTCCGACACAGTCGCGAAAAATGACGAAATTACCCCCTGCGCTATTTTTGTTCCCGATCAACCTGTCAAATTTCAGCCCATTCCAACACAGTCGTGAAAAATGACGAAATTCACTCGGCGCGATTTTTGTTCCCGATCAACCTGTCAAATTTCAGCCCATTCCAACACAGTCGTGAAAAATGACGAAATTCACTCGGCGCGATTTTTGTTCCCGATCAACCTGTCAAATTTCAGCCCATTCCAACACAGTCGTGAAAAATGACGAAATTCACTCGGCGCGATTTTTGTTCCCGATCAACCTGTCAAATTTCAGCCCATTCCAACACAGTCGTGAAAAATGACGAAATTCACTCGGCGCGATTTTTGTTCCCGATCAACCTGTCAAATTTCAGCCCATTCCAACACAGTCGTGAAAAATGACGAAATTCACTCGGCGCGATTTTTGTTCCCGATCAACCTGTCAAATTTGAGCCCATTCCGACACAGTCGCGAAAAATGACGAAATTGACCTCGGCGCGATTTTTGTTTCCGATCAACATGTCAAATTTCAGTCCATTCCGACACATTCTCGAAAAATGATGAAATTGACCTCGGCGCGATATTTGTTCCCGATCAACCTGTCAAATTTGAGCCTATTCCGACACAGTCGCTAAAAATGACGAAATTGACCCCGGCGTGATTTTTGTTTTCGATCAACCTGTCAAATTTCAGCCCATTCCGACACCGTTGCGAAAAATGACGGAATTATCTCCGACGCGATTTTTGTTTCCGATCAACCAGTCAAATTTTAGCCCATTTCGACACAGTCGCGAAAAATGACAAAATTGCCCCCGGCGCGATTATTGTTCCCGATCAACCAGTCAAATTTTAGCCAATTCCGA
>NW_019239416.1:0-1840 GCF_002742605.1 Olea europaea var. sylvestris
GGCGACATTAGAATCTCTGGATTTCCAAAGATACAAGAAACCTTTGCCAGAATTTGTGGATACTGTGAACAAAATGATGTCCACTCTCCTCAAGTAACTGTCTTTGAATCTTTAATTTACTCAGCCTTTCTTCGGCTCCCAAAAGAAGTTACCAAGGAGCAAAAGATGGTAAGAAATAGTCTTACAGCATTTTATAATAGAGAATACTGTGAAAATTTTTAACTGAAACACATTCTTCATTTGAATCTTTTGCAGAATTTTGTGGAAGAAGTGATGAATTTAGTTGAACTAGACAATCTTAAGGAAGCTATTGTGGGGATTCCAGGAGTTACTGGATTGTCAACAGAACAGAGAAAGAGATTGACAATAGCGGTTGAACTTGTTGCTAACCCCTCAATTATATTTATGGATGAACCGACTTCTGGTTTAGATGCAAGAGCAGCAGCAATTGTCGCGAGGACTGTAAGAAACACGGTGGACACAGGAAGAACGGTTGTTTGTACTATTCATCAGCCCAGCACCGATATCTTTGAAGCATTTGATGAGGTAAAGTGCAAATTCTCACTTGATTGTTACCCCAATTAAATCATTCAGTGACATACTTTATCATGGATCAGCTGCTTCTCTTGAAGAGAGGAGGTGAAATGATCTACGCAGGACCATTGGGCCAACATTCCCAGAGAATCGTCGAATACTTTGAGGTACTTTGTACTCTAGAATAATTTTCTTACAGAAAGGAAAAATGAAACTAAAGATCTATCGAACCAACTTAGGCAATTCCTGGAGTCCCAAAGATTAAAGAGAAATGTAATCCGGCAACATGGATGCTGGAAGTGACCTCAGTGGCAGCTGAAACCCGACTTGGGATTGATTTTGCTACACATTACAAATCAACAACATTATATGAGTAAGTAGATATAAACCAAACACCTAAAATTCTGTAAGACTCACAAATTATGGGCATTAATCTGATATTTGTTGGTGTTCCAGGCAAAATAGAGCTCTGGTAAAAGAGTTGGGCAAACCATCTCCCGGGGCAAAAGACATATATTTTCCCACACAGTATTCTCAGCCCATATGGAACCAATTCAAGTCCTGTCTCTGGAAGCAATGGTGGACTTACTGGAGAAGTCCTGATTATAATCTAGTTAGACACTTCTTTACCTTGGCTTGTGCACTAATAGTTGGTACAATTTTTTGGAGAGTCGGCACGAAAAGGTTCTTATCTAATTCTTGTTGAATCAAATATATATTTCAGAAGCTTCAGCAACAAGACTTGAAGGTCGTATGCTGATTCCTTCTTTTTCTTATTCTATGGCTTCAGGGAAAGCAATACAGATCTTTTGACTATCATCGGAACCATGTATACCTCTGTGTTGTTTGTCGGAGTTAGTAATTGCTCAACGGTACAGCCCGTAGTCGCCATAGAGAGAACCGTGTTTTATAGGGAACGAGCAGCAGGAATGTACTCGGCATTACCATATGCCATGGCACAGGTAAAGATTTATTTCATAATAAAAACCATCTTAATTTCTTACAAAGTTGATCATGATGATCCAGTGCTTTCTAGGTCGTCTCAGACCTTACTATTGGTATTTATCTCCAAAGTATTTGGATCGTTCGTACTTCAGATACCTGTATAACCATCGAAACTTTAATTTAACCATCTTAAAAATCAAATAAGGTAAAGAAGCAAATAAGCTGAAATGGAATTATTTGGTCACATAATATGCAGGTGGTCGTAGAAATACCTTGCGTACTTCTTCAGGCTACTTATTATACTCTAATAGTGTATGCAATGCTGAGCTTTGAATGGACAGCGGCTAAATTCTTCTGGTTC
>NW_019239417.1:0-1840 GCF_002742605.1 Olea europaea var. sylvestris
AGGGAGCAGTTTGCAGATTCAGAGCCTGAAGGTCACTCGGTTCTAAGAATACAGATTTAAGATCAAAAGTAAGGTAAAATTATCGTCTTTGTTAAATTTAGAAAAAATTCTTCTAATATCTTGAAAGAATTGTAGGGATTATTATTGTTTATGTTTGCAAAAAACTTATCTAAATATGTTATTATTCATAAAGTTTGCAAGGAATTATTTGAATAATGCCAGGTTATACAATTAAAGGATTAGATAATCTGTTAGATAGATTAATGGGAAAAATAGAAAATATTTATTCTCAATTAGAGATTATGGATATATTATCGAAGGAATTTGATAATCTTAGTAAACTACATGACAATTATATTACAGATTATGCTAATTTATTAGATCAAAGGATGAAATTATATATTAAAACTCGAAATGAAAGAAATAGAAGAATTTAAAACTATCCCAATAAATTAAGGATATCTTGTGCAATATATGATAAATTATTTCATTAAGGGTATAATAGACATTTTATCAAAAATGAATAGTAACAGGTCATTTATAATAATACCCCGTGAAAGTCATGGGTACCTGGCAAAAAATCTGAACTGAATTGGGATGTCTACTCGGACCCAAAATGGTGCCTTTCTCCGTCCTCTAACCGGCGAGAATATATGTCCACATAACTTAGCAATGGATTATGCCGATGTGGATGCTCGCCGGAAGAAATTTTTTGTACCTCCCAACGGAAATGAACCCAGTCGAGGTGGCTCCGACGGGAAATTGTTGCTAGCGGTTTCGCAAGAGGTGGATGTGCCAAGAAATTGATTTTCTATGGGAATTAAAGAAAGAAAATTGGAGTAAATGAATAATGGGCCAGGTTGTAAAAATGAAGACCCGCCTCTCTGCCAGTTCAGCAATTTGAAATGGTGTGAGAAAAGCTGTGAGCCGCCGCTGTACGAGAGGCATTTTCCCTACAACAATTGGGTTGCTAGGACAAGCAACGATATTATTGTGACTGACCGTTACAACAGTATGTCAGAGAGTTGCATTTAGAAATATAATAAAATTATTTCATTTATTCAAAAATGTTTTTAAAAACTAAAAATAATCAACTATAGTCTGTACAAAAATACATATAATGAAGAAAATAGAAAAAGTGAAATCTCTAGTTTTTTTAAAAAATCTGAAAAAAAATTTAAAAATTGGGAGATTGAAAGATTATAAGCGGAAGAATTTTAATTTTCTATTTTACATACAACACTTTGTATAATGACTATATAAAAGAAACTTGTGTAAAATTACAAATATATCATTATAAATAGTTGAACGGAGATTAATATCCCTTAATTTGAACAACAAATCACACACTATATTTTGCCTTAAAGTAACGTTTCGCGACTTTTCTAATTATTAGTTTTTCACCCATGCAATGCATGGACTATGTCATTTTTAGGTAATATTAAGTTATTAACGTGTCAAAATATCTATTCAGTTCTCTCAATAAATCTATAAATTTGATTAATTGTTTTAAAATGATAAATAGAAATGTAATCTTCATATATGACACACATTTGATATTAAAAAAATTAAAAGTTTATTAAGAAATTTTCTAAATGACGTCAAAAATTTTATTAGATTATTTAAAAAATTAATTAATCGAGAGGAAAAAGTGACAATAAAAATTTTTTATTTAAAAACCATCGAATTTCTTTTATATATAAAAAATTTTCAGATGTTAAAATATCAAAATAAAAAATTAGTTGGCCTCAATTTTGTGTTGCTATAATTGAAATGTATTTTCTTGGGATAGGATAAATGTTCCTTGATACGTGGATTAAAAACCTAAATTATTGTAGCT
>NW_019239418.1:0-1840 GCF_002742605.1 Olea europaea var. sylvestris
TGGGTCCGGCATTTAGCTGGTATCTACCATCGGCGCACGACACGTGTCGGATCCATTAGGGTGATCGAGACGGGTCGTGTCACAGAGAGTGTTGAGCAAGATGTTGAACATTCTTACGCCATGGCTTATGGAGGCGGTGGTTTTGCTATTAGTTACCCTCTGGCGGCAGAGCTTGTTAGGGTTTTGGATGGGTGCATTGATCGGTACGCATCATTCTACGGCTCTGATAAAAAGATTGGGGCTTGCATGAGTGAGATCGGTGTTCCTCTTACCAAAGAGCTTGGATTTCATCAGGTACCGTGCATTCCTTTTTTCAGTACTTCTCTCTTTCTTAATCTTGCCGATGAACTATTCTATATGACATCAAGTTAGTTTATTTATTTATTTTTTTTTTATAAATAAAATACATTTTCATCACTTAGGCAATCTTAAGAATACTTAATTCTTCTCGTGGGGACTATAGATTTAAAAATACTAATTTTTTGGTCTTGAAATAATTTATGCCCTATAGTTTGATATAAGAGGAAATCTGTACGGATTACTAGCTGCACATCCATTGGCACCATTGGTATCATTGCACCATCTAGACTATGTCCAGCCCTTGTTTCCAGGCATGAGCCGGATAGACTCAGTCAAGAAACTTGTCGAGGCTTACAAGAAAGATCCCAGTCGGGCGGTACAACTCTGTTTCTGCTATGACCTTAGTCGAAATTGGTCAATTTCTATTTCTTGGGGCTACACCGTGCAATTGTACCCGACCTTAGTGACGGCAAAAGATTTGAGCACGCCATTGCAGTCGTTCTTAACATGGGGGTCTTGGGGTGAGGAACCGTTCACATTTAATACTCGGGCTATGAACTTGGAACCGTGTCGAAGACCAGTTATCTACTATTACGACGGAGTGGACAACCTTGGAAATGGACAGACCTTAACATCGTACAGGAGGCCTGTTTCTGAGATGAGGAGGAAACAATGTGATAACAAAGGTTATGCCTCTGCTTATGCAATAAAGATGTTCAATGTCACTACAGAAGTCTTCGATCCTGAACTATGGAAGAAGGTGAGTTTAATTTTTCTTATTTCCTACTAGTTAATAGTTTGTTCAAATGTTACATAAAGCAGGCAACGAAAAAGGAATTTTTTTTTTTTTTTTCGAATGAAAACTAGAATGCGTTTATTCTTAGCCTTCCTTGACCGGGAGCCTTTGAAAACCACTCAAGCTCATGGTTTCCCTTCAAATATCAGCCAACATTTCATTTGCCTCATCCTCCATTTTCATATTGCTGGTGAGAGTCTTTGCAAACCTACCATGTGCGTCGTCTCCTCCCAAACAACCAACAGTTCTATTCTTTGCTCATGTTTTGTTGTAACTTAAAAAGTAGATAAGAAATTAAGTCAAAAACAACAATTAAATTATCTGTACATTTCATAGATCCCACAAATTTTATCAATTTTTTAACCACATATATCGTCAATTTTTATCAAAATATACTAAAAATTTTATTTTTAACTACGCCAAACATGGGTTTTATGTTGAAACGAGATGTAAATGAATATTCCATCTCCACTAGTAGACTTTTAGATTAGACATATAGCCCGTGTTTGGTTCAAATAAAAAAATCATATTTTTAAAGGTGCTGTGTGACACGCTTGTGTACACTTCCTTCACAAAATGGGGCCCGCGCCCCTTCCTTCTCATGGAGGAGAGTGTATACAAGCATGTAAAAATAACAAATTTCTATTTTTAATAGATTTTAATAAAAATTGATTAAATGTATAGTTCAAAAGTTGTCTATCTCATAAAATATATTGTTAAAATTAATTTTTGATTTTGACTATA
>NW_019239419.1:0-1089 GCF_002742605.1 Olea europaea var. sylvestris
CTCATCGTCGCGACGAAGTTGTGAGTTCAATCCAAAAGGGTCGCTACATTTTCAAAAAGTACTTATGGGCCCAAAACGGACACGCTCAATTCTTATTACGGCGACTTACCAAGCATTCCAAATATGCAAGTGCTCGTTCTTTCGAAAAATGGCAAAAATCCCACATACGTCACGACGAAGTGGTGAGTTCAATCCAAAAAGGGTCGCTACATTTCCAAAAAGTACTTATGGACCCAAAACGGACACCGTGTGCAAAAGTTACGCTCAATTCTTCTTACGCCAACTCTCCAAGCGTTCCAAATATGCAAGTGCTTATTCTTTCGAAAAATGGCCTAAATCCCTCATACGTCGCGATGAAGTTGTGAGTTCAATCCAAAAGGGTCGCTACATTTCCAAAAAGTACTTATGGACCCAAAACGGACACCGTGTGCAAAAGTTACGCTCAATTCTTCTTACGCCAACTCTCCAAGCGTTCCAAATATGCAAGTGCTTATTCTTTCGAAAAATGGCCTAAATCCCTCATACGTCGCGATGAAGTTGTGAGTTCAATCCAAAAGGGTCGCTACATTTCCAAAAAGTACTTATGGGCCCAAAACGGACACCGTGTGCAAAAGTTATGCTCAATTCTTCTTACGCCGACTCTCCAAGCGTTCCAAATATGCAAGTGCTTGTTCGTTCGAAAAATGGCTGAAATCCCTCATACGACACGACGAACTTGTGAGTTCAATCCAAAAGGGTCGCTACATTTTCAAAAAGTACTTATGGGCCCAAAACGGACACCGTGTGCAAAAGTTACGCACAATTCTTGTTACGTCGACTCTCCAAACGTTCCAAATATGCAAGTGCTCGTTGTTTCGAAAAATGGCAAAAATCCCACATACGTCACGACGAAGTGGTGAGTTCAATCCAAAGGGTCGCTACATTTCCAAAAAGTACTTATGGGCCAAAAACGGACACCGTGTGCAAAAGTTACGCTCAATTCTTCGTACGCCGATTATCCAAGCGCTCCAAATATAAAAGTGCTCATTCTTTCGAAAAATGCCTGAAATCCGTCGAACGTCACGACGAAGTGGTGAGTTCAATCCAAAA
>NW_019239419.1:1397-1840 GCF_002742605.1 Olea europaea var. sylvestris
GGTGAGTTCAATCTAAAACGATCGCTACATTTTCGAAAAGTACTTATGGGCCCAAAACGGACGCCGTATGCAAAAGTTAAGCTCAATTCGTCGAAAGCCGACAATCCAAGCGTTCCAAATATGCAAGTGCTCATTCTTTAGAAAAATCGCTGAAATCCCTCATACGTCACGACGAAGTGGTGAGTTCAAGCCAAAAGGGTCGCTACATTTCCAAAAATTACTTTTGGGCCCAAAACGGACACCGTGTGCAAAAGTTACGCTCAATTTCTCTTACGCCAACTCTCCAAGCGTTCCAAATATGCAAGTGCTCATTCTTTCGAAAAATGGGCGAAATACCTCATACGTCGAGATGAAGTTGTCAGTTCAATCCAAAAGGGTCGCTACATTTCCAAAAAGTACTTATGGACCCAAAACGGACACCGTGTGCAAAAGTTATGCTCAAT
>NW_019239420.1:0-176 GCF_002742605.1 Olea europaea var. sylvestris
GCCATTTTTTGAAAGAATGAGCACTTGCATATTTGGAACGCTTGGATAGTCGGCGTGCGAAGAATTGAGCGTAACTTTTGCGTGTCCGTTTTGTGCCCATAAGTACTTTTAGGAAATGTAGCGACCGTTTTGGATTGAACTCAAGACTTCGTCGTGACGTATGAGGGATTTTGGCC
>NW_019239420.1:323-1840 GCF_002742605.1 Olea europaea var. sylvestris
GTACGAAGAATTGAGCGTAACTTTTGCGCACGGTGTCCGTTTTGGGCCCATAAGTACTTTTGGGAAATGTAGCGACCGTTTTGGATTGAACTCAAGACTTCATCGTGACGTATGAGGGATTTTGGCCTTTTTTTTAAAGAATGAGTGCTTCCATATTTGTAACGCTTGGAGAGTCGACGTACGAGGAATTGAGCATAACTTTTGTTGACGGTGTACGTTTAGGGCCCATAAGTACTTTTTGGAAATGTAGCGACCGTTTTGGATTGAACTCACAACTTCGTCGTGACGTATGAGGGATTTTAACCATTTTTTGAAAGAATGAGCACTTACATATTTGGAACGCTTGGATAGTCGGCGTACGAAGAATTAAGCGCAACTTTTGCGTACGGTGTCCGTTTTGGTCCCATAAGTACTTTTCGGAAATGTAGCGACCGTTTTGGATTCAACAAAAGACTTCGTCGTGACGTATGAGGGATTTCGGCCTTTTTTCTAAAGTTTGAGCGCTTCCATATTTTTAAAACTTGGAGAGTCGGCGTACGAGGAATAGAGCGTAACTTTTGCAGACGGTGTCCGTTTAGGGCCCATAAGTACTTTTTGGAAATGTAGCGACCGTTTTGGATTGAACTCACAACTTCGTCGTGACATATGAGGGATTTTAGCTTTTTTTTTGAAAGAATGATCACTTGCGTATTTGGAACGCTTGGATAGTCGGCGTACGAAGAATTGAGCGTAACTTTTGCGTACGGTGTCCGTTTTGGGCCCATAAGTACTTTTGGGAAATGTAGCGACCGTTTTGGATTGAACTCACAACTTCGTCGTGACATATGAGGGATTTTAGCTTTTTTTTTGAAAGAATGATCACTTGCGTATTTGGAACGCTTGGATAGTCGGCGTACGAAGAATTGAGCGTAACTTTTGCGTACGGTGTCCGTTTTGGGCCCATAAGTACTTTTGAGAAATGTAGCGACCGTTTTGGATTAAACTCAAGACTTCGTCGTGACGTATGAGGGATTTCGGCCTTTTTTCTAAAGAATGAGTGGTTCCATATTTGTAACGCTTGGAGAGTCGACGTACGAGGAATTGAGCATAACTTTTGTAGACGGTGTACGTTTAGGGCCCATAAGTACTTTTTGGAAATGTAGCGACCGTTTTGGATTGAACTCACAACTTCATCGTGACGTATGAGGGATTTTAGCCATTTTTTGAAAGAATGAGCACTTACATATTTGGAAAGCTTGGATAGTCGGAGTACGAAGAATTGAGCGTAACTTTTGCGCACGGTGTCCGTTTAGGGCCCATAAGTACTTTTGGGAAATGCAGCGACCGTTTTGGATTGAACTCACAACTTCGTCGTGGCGTATGAGGGATTTTAGCCATTTTTTGAAAGAATGAGCATTTGAATATTTGGAACGCTTGGATAGTCTGCGTACGAAGATTTGAGCGTGACTTTTGCACACGGTGCCCGTTTCGGGCCCATAAGTACTTTTTGGGAAATGTAGCGACCGTTTTGGATTGAA
>NW_019239421.1:0-1840 GCF_002742605.1 Olea europaea var. sylvestris
TCTAGAAGAAGGGGAAACATATTTTTACTCCAAACTGCTCTATGTACTTCAAATCTATCATGTAAGTTGTGAGGTGCTAAATAGTTTAGTGTAGATGAGAACTATTAGAATATCTATGAAATAAATTGATCTTCTTGAGTTTAGCTAAAATTTTCGCCTTTAGCTGAGTCTAAGTTGACAATTAATTTTAATTACATATTTCATGGGATTCACAATTTTTTGATCACGCATTTTATCAACTTTTAGTAAAATTTATTAAAATTTTATTCCGGTTGTGCTACATGTATATAACAACTTACATAATGATTTACTAATAGATGATATGGTGAGATATAACCGGATCAAAATCTCATCAATTAAACAACTTACCTACTTAAATTTTGACACCTCATCATTATGTAAATAGTTACTTACAAGAAGCATTTTCCATTTTGTTTTAACCCTGAGCCCCAGCCCCCAAACAGGGGCTTAGAAAATCTATTCTGAAGTCAAGCACTAAAAAAGGATAAATATTTCTGAATTTGTAAATCCTCAATAACCATGTTGATGTACGACATTGTTGGCTAAGCTTTAAGGATGATGAATGATATTAAGAAGATAACCAAGGATTTAAACAGATAAATTTGAATAATTGTTCCACCAGGGCCAATAGGATAATTTCCATTATTCCTGGGTAAATTATTCTATATTTTTCTGTTGATGCTCTGATACTCGTTTGCAGAGGACCATGCCTGCAGCGTTTGAAGGTTCTTTCGATTTCTTTAAAGTTCTACCAAGTAATCCTTCATCACTACCACCTGTTGTGCTGCAGTCTTGTTTACCACTGCTTATACAGCATGTTGGTTGGTTTTCCAAATACGATACTCCAATTAGAACCCAGGCACAAATGTATAGGCATCTGCGTCCATTTCTGGGCTTGTTAATTTATTCACCAACCAGAGAGATAAAAGAACAAGCTTATGTTCTGGCACAGGCAACCATGTTAAGTACTGGTGCATTTGACAATAACACGAGGGAAATTTGTGCTTGGTTTCTCTTTATACCAGGCTATAACAGCAACAGTATTTGTGTAGAAGAACCAGAGGTTGAAATCTTCCAAAAGTTGTCTTCAATTATTGTTTCTTTTTTATGTGATGCTGTTTCGACTATTGGAAATAACTTATTCAAATACATGGACCTCTTGAGGCATTACACCTATGATTCAGAAGACGGTAAAGGTAATTGAAATTTTTTAACTGAAGCTACAGTTTCTTTTATCAAACTGTTCTCATTAGTGATCAATTGTTTCTATGTAAAAATTTCTCCTGCAATTTTTGTTTTTGAGGTTGAGAATTAGTATAAAAATAACTTATGGATCAGCTCTAGTGATAAAATGAATTTCTTCAAGTAGATGAATGAAGTAAGAGAACTCAAGAAATTAGTATAGAGAGAATTTATAATGATCGAGGACGTGCAGACCAAGGATAAGTGGAAATTTTTTGAGAAGGAATTGTAGTATATGTTTTTGATCGTTATTATCTGGCATTAGGAGCTTAGCTTTAGTTTCTGTTTAATTTTTTTTTTTTTATATTTTGAATCATAGTGCAGTGGAACTCCTTCCATAGACATTTTTTTTTTTTTTGGTTAAATATTTTGTTTTGGCCTAACCTTTTTCTATTTATAATTGTGACCAGTTGTCTTGAAGGAGTGAAAGTTGTATTATTCCATAAAACAGTGTTAGGAGATTGATGGGTTTTGATTTTGTGCCTTAGTTACTATAGTGAATTCTTTTTTTATGACAGCCGCAATATTAATAAGCAATTCATGAAATTGGATCAGTATTGCAATTGCTAGTTAGTGA
>NW_019239422.1:0-1840 GCF_002742605.1 Olea europaea var. sylvestris
CTGTTCTTATAAAACCTGCTTTCAATAATCGCTCTATCTCTTTCTTAATTTTCGGGAGTACATTAGGAGCAAAACGCCTAGGAAGTTGCCTATGAGGTTTAAAATTAGGTTTAGTTGGTAATCTATGTTCCACTAAATCTCTATCTAAACCAGGCATTTGTTCATATTCCCAAGCCAAAACAATCTTTGTACTCTTTTAACAAAGCGATTAATTTGTTACTAACCTCTTGGTCGAGCATCTGGCTGATGAACGTTAGGTGATCTTCTCTTTCATCGCCAATATTTACTTTGATCAGAGGGTCTTGCGCTTGAGCGTATCCAGGTTTGGCAATCCGCATCACCTCGTCGTCCAGTTCTTTTGTAAGTACTTCCTCTTCCAAACAGTCCACCTTGTTGACTTCTCGGCCAAGGCTTTGCTCTAACTCGAATACTGCCAACTTGTCCTTCAGCGCTTTTAGGGCAGTCTCTTCCTTTGCTTTGTCATTGCATTCCTTATTGAAAGCCATCAGTCTGGCCTTGAAGGCCTGAATATCGGCCATTTGCTTTTACAACTCAGAATACATTCAAGATTCCTTGATTATTCTTTTGCCAATCACTGGCTCTTCCAGGACCACTATATTTGGCCTCATCTGTTTGAACATCTCAGTGAGTGCGTCCACTGATAATGGTTCTTCGCTTTGCGCGACAATCTGAGTTTCTTCCCCGTCTTGTACCACTCTGGCAGGTCCATAGTTTCCTTCGTACATGAACTTTTCCACCGAGTTTGCTTCTGCGACAAAAGGCCTATGATCGGCCTGTACCACCTCTGCTTCGCCTTTGTCATTCCAAAAAATCAGGCATTGATGGAGCGACGAGGGTATACAGCGACTTCCGTGTATCCAATCCCTTCCTAGGAGCACGTTGTAACTAGTAGGACCATCTATTACAAAGAAGACAGTGGTCCTGGTAGTCGTACCTATAGTTATGTCCAATGGCATAACTCCCTTAGCTGAAGTTGCTCCTCCATTGAAGCTAGTGAGGATGACTTCTGTAGGAATCATATCACCCTCTGTCTTCGCGAACTTTCTTATCATCCTGGATGGAATGGTGTTTATAGCTGCTCCATTGTCGACAAGCACTTTTGCCACTGGGACGCCGTTAACTAGAGCTGTTCCAGTTGTTGCCATGTTTGAACAGAGTTCGCTGGCAAGTTGATGAATCAGGAGAAAGCTACTCCTGTTAACGAACTAGGGAAAAATCTCATTTTATGGTAATCGGTTACATCACCACTTTGCAACGTGAATCGCCCTATGTGTTCTAGAGTAGACACCTCTCCTAAATCAGTAAACGGTGAGAATTCTGGCACTTTGTACCCTCTAGGCCATGGATATGCTTGGTCTACCCAATCAGGATATGGCTTTGTGTACGTCAGCCTAATGACAGGACGCACCCCAAAGGCCATCTGATCCTGCACGATTTCTATAATCTGGTTCCTCAACATGACATTGGGATCATATGGGATTCCTACAGGCTGATTAACCGGTTGATTTGCATGAGGTCTGATATTTGGTCCTTGATTGGCAACAAAATTACCATAATTAGGTCCATTACCGTTAGCCTGGACATCTGTTCCCTCATTACCACGTGGAATATTCTGTCCATTGTTTAGGACATTATCTCTCACGTTTGAATTACCCCCCAAGTTAGGCATGCTACTACCATTATTTTGATTTGGCACTGTAGTACCTCCTTGGTTTGAAGTAGAGGGACCAGAAAGTGATTCCACCCCTTGATTCGGATTTAGGACAGAGGGATTATGTCCCACAATTGTCCTGGTTTGAAAGTGGTTTGTAAGAGGTAT
>NW_019239423.1:0-1840 GCF_002742605.1 Olea europaea var. sylvestris
TCATAGATTTACCTGTTCAACGACATCTTGTGTGAGTTCTCCGAATAACGCACGTATGGTTCTAGGACTCAACTCTATCATTGGTTCGTAACGATTATGATTGCTCTAATTCTGTCCATCTGTTCATGGAGAGCTATGCTGCTCCTCATATCGTTCGATCACAGACTGGACTTCTCCCTGACTTGCTGCTTCCTTATCGGATTTCTGAGGCATATTGTTTCACCTTTTGTATCTTCAACACCAAACACCAAGGTCCCACTAGACATGCCAAATTGTTTCACGCGGGTAGTCACTAACAATTGAAAAGGGATCAGACGATTGTGTAAGGAACAAACCTCTTGAGACAAAGTCCTAAAAAGGGGTGTTTTATTGGCGATGACTTTACAATTGGAATTTAAACAGAATGCCTCCAAGGGGCGCAAGCACACGAGTACTGAAAGAAATGTTTAAGTCTAAACTAAAAAATTGAAATTATATATTCTCTGTTTGAGAGTGTTTGATTCGGGGTTCTTTTGCTCTATGTCTTTTCTTCCTTTTATATTCTCTTGACGATTTCTTCGTGATCAACCGCTTAGAAACCGTTTAATTGCTTTAAAACTGTCCACTTTCTTCATGGTTGTCAACTTATCGTGGAACTGCCGTCTGTAACTGCTGCCACTACTCTTTTTCGTTTAACCGTCTTCAATTGAACATCCTTGAATCGTGGAACGTGATAAAATTACTCAATAACTGCTTCAATAACTGCACTTTTGGATAACCATAACATCTTATATTTGCTAAGATCCTGGGCGATTCGAAGGTTTGGGCGAGAATAGGGTCATAACTCTGGGCGACTGCAAGGCACTTCATTCACTTAGATCTTGGGCGTCTTACAAGTTTGGGCGATGGTGTTATCGCGTTCGTGGGCTTCCACTGAATTCATTAATAACCCTATTTGGGCCTTTATCTTGAATTGCCCAGTTGAGCTTCATTCTTCGGGCTATTCGATTTGGGCTGCACTTTTAGCGTGTCAACACGTTGCAATATTGACTCATCACTCATCAGCCCAAGCCCCAAAGAATATTGCAACTCTGGATTTCAAACTAACAAATGCATAGAGGAGGTCTTGCAAACATTTTACTGAAGGGGTCTTGCAAACATTTTACTTCATTATTTTTAGTAGTTGAAGGGGTCTTGCAAACATTTTACTGAATTCATGGAACCTCAACGATTGTAATCTATGGTTCCTACGTTTAAATGATGGCTAGTTTTGGGAACTACGATTTCAAATTTTCAATACTCGCACAACAAACTGACGAAAAGAAAATAATAATAATAATAATAATAATAATAATAATAATAATAATAAGAACCCCCATTTCATCAATTTTAATGACTTCATTACCCATAGATTCCACTTAAAAAAATATACAATCCATTTACCAAGACTAGAATACATGCACAATAAACATCAATTAACCAAATAATTATCAATAATTGACAGAACGATCAACTTCATTATACTCACAGGTCCAACAAATAAACACACACAATAAGGGTCGGCAGTACGGCACACGAACATGGTCCACACAACCGCTACTCGCACAGGTCAGTCGCACTTCCCAGTTCCCACTTCGCAGATGTGAGGCGTCGCGACTACCTCTGCTTCGAATGGAAATATGGAAATGGAAGGAGGGGTTTGCACTTTGGGTTTGGGTCTTTGCATCCTTGGCTCTTTGCTCAGTTTGCTGTCGGTTTCAATACCATGGATGATGAATCCTCTATTGGGCCTAATTTTTTTAAAACAAAAAGAGGCCCGCCCAATTCCAATCATCAGCCCAAGCCCCAAAGGAAAAAAAAA
>NW_019239424.1:0-1839 GCF_002742605.1 Olea europaea var. sylvestris
ACTGAGTTCTATATTCGTGCCTTCAAATTCCATGAAATTTTGGTCTGGCAGTTTGTTGCGCAGCCTTCAGTAAACATGCATCCATGACCTTATTTGTGGTTATGCTTTGATATACGAGTAAATTCAAAGCCACTCTTATGATATATTAAGTACTAATGTGCTCATGAATATTGCTTTCATGTCATAAGAGTGGCGTAATCTTAGAACATGTTATAAGATGGACAGGTAGACCAAAATTAACATGACCCTCTGGTTGTAAAAGGTCTAGTTGCATCGGATATTTCAGTACATGCAGTGACTCACTGAGTGGAATGGTGAAAAGGGATTTATGTAGCCAGCAGAAATTCATTGGGAATAAGGCTTAGTTTTTTTGTTGTTATTCATGAACATTAATTCAACTTGCCTTTGTGTAACAGAATTCACTACGATGGCTGGAAGACGGCTGCGAGATGCTGTGAGAACAGTGCTCACAAGTGGAGGTAGCAAAGAATTTGATGAAAATGTTCATGTAGTGATAGCTGGGTTGACAAATACATACTCGCAATATATAACAACCTTTGAGGAGTACCAGATACAGAGATATGAGGTCAGTTAATGAATCTTGGTAAAAAATGCTGTAAACTGTGGGCACTGCTTAAGTTTTGCAGTATGATGTAGACAACATTGAAAACATTAGATAAAGACATTGTTGAAATATACAGATTAATGATTAGGGCAAACTAGGAGGTCGTATATATTCTAAAAATAATGTGATATTTAGAAATGGAATTCTTATTATGGAAGAATAAGCATGCTTGAAGTTGCTACAGTTGAAGGTGTATCTTCAATGCCAGTATCACTTTGAGGATCTACATGAGTGGGTCACTGGGTTTTTAATACAGAAATTTGTTGCATACAGCTATGTAACGAAGTGTATTGAAAATTTGTACACAGAGATGAAAAGTAAACAGATAGTTAATCTATTGGAAAAGGGGCTGTTCATTATAATATACCTCTGTTGATTCCCCTCCTTAAAAACTTGGAATGGTTCCACTATGTTATTTTTCCACTGTTTGGGCTCCATTTCTAAAACTGTTTTTTTCGTCAAATTCAATTTCAATCATAATTTTTATCAACTTTTTAACCACACATTCCACAATTTTATCAATTTTAGGTAGATCATAAGCATAATTTTTCCCCACCATTTCAAACATTTAAATGTTGTCCTTTCAGTTTACGTTGAAGACAAATTTTCCGTAGCTATTAGCCTATTGTAAATTATGAAATAAGAATACATGTTATTTATTGTACGTGCACAATGACACTTATTTGTCCGGTCTCTTAAAACCAAATAGCACGCGTAGGTAGTAGATGTGGGTTAACTCTGCCTAGTATAAAACTTTTACAGTTCATGGAAAATTCTTGTTTTGAATGCTTATGCATGTCTTGGTTTCCTTCCCAGGGTGCTTCGACACTCTATGGCCCACATACTCTCTCTGCCTACATTCAAGAGTTCAAGAAGCTTGCAGCAGCCCTTATCAGTGGACTGTCTGTGCAATCTGGTCCACAACCCCCAGACCTTTTAGACAAGCAAATAAGCTTGCTAACACCAGTCGTGATGGATGCAACTCCTCTGGGTGTAAAGTTTGGTGATGTCAGCAAAGATGTACCCAAGAATTCCACCTTTACTCGAGGTGAAAATGTGACAGTTGTTTTCTGGTCAGCATGCCCCAGAAATGACCTGATGACTGAAGGTACATTCGCGTTGGTTGAGATCCTTCAAGGGGAGGATCGTTGGGTTCCAGCTTACGATGACGATGATTTCTGCCTCCGCTTTATATGGTCAAGACCTTCTAAACT
>NW_019239425.1:0-1839 GCF_002742605.1 Olea europaea var. sylvestris
TTTTAGCAATACAGAAGCAAAAAATGCAGATAACAAATAAAAAAAATTGAACTGAAAGAAAATTAAGATGGGAGAGGGATCACCATTTATTTTGAATAGGATGCTCCCTCAAACTAACTAAAAGAAAAAGAATATTGCAATATGACTTTAGAAAGTGCGTGGTCTGTCATAGAGGAAATATACAACTTACTGCAAGGAAGTGAGTGACAAGTAGTGGATGAACAGCATATAAAGCTATGGATTGCACGGTTTAGAACCTTATTTACGAAGATAAATTGACCATTGGTATGATTTAGCATCGAACCACACAAAACACAGGCCTTCAATTGACTCTCCAACCAGTACCACTAAGAAGCTTCTAAACATAATCTGTAGCAAGGAACAGAATGGACCAGACTCCAAATTTGTAGAGGACAAGGCTAGTTTGTTGTTGTCATATAAGTCATCATGTTAGCAAGCAAGGACCTTATTTTCCAAATTCATTTTTATTACTTTCTTATTTACAGGCTGATCTATTTCTGTTGGCTCCCCCCTTGTCTATTTTACAATCATCTTTCAATGTGAAGAACGAAATTATCTCACCTCAACCTGGGCTCATGGAGCTTCTGCGACGATTTCGTCGACTTCTTATTTCCTATCCATTTCTGTCTAATTTGGTTCCAGAGAAGACGACCTACAGCCAAAGCCTTCTATTATAAGATCAAAATCATAAAAACAAAATTAAGTAAAACCTCAAACGAACAAGTAATAGCAACTATTGTGCGCACAGGTTACAAATAAACGAATACCACACCCTACAAAGTGCCAATGGGCCTAACTGAATATATTTTCCTTCTCAAGAATAGTAGTTTTATTTCCTGGCGAAGATTCTCCAATGGAAATCAAAAAAATCGATCCATTTATAATCCTCCACTAGTTCGATTAATGGATTGCCCAATTGGAAATGACAACAGAAGGCACAAGTCATTAGAAGAAGTTCTAAAATGCAATACATACAGTATACCGACAAATTACCCTATTTCCTCTAGTGAGGGCTTGTTAGACATTAACCGGGATTAAAGTAGGACAGCCAACAAATCACATTCCACCATGAACCAAAATATGTAGCCTCACGATAGAAAACAAAGTATCCTCTGACATTGGCAAACCAAAATATAAATGACATCGAACAGTAATTAACGTTACCAACAATGGACAAATCAACTTGCCGTGATTTATATATTCAGAAGCGTTGTTCGAACAACTAGCATCATAAAGATGAACTTATTGTTGAAATGCTTCCAAGTGACTGAACTGCACTATTTTCCATCTCACATGCACTGGTGGTTCAGAAGTCCTCAGATAGCTAGCTTTTGAAGCCATCAAAGAGTGGCGTTTTGGACCTTGCACGGGCTTGTTATGTGAAGAAATCAATTCCACTTTAGTACAGCATCCAATACAACCACTGCTCTGTTTCAAATGACATCAGCTGTAAGAAATCAACTTAAGCAGCACAGAGTGACTAAAATCATGTATTAATACTTCAAGTTCTCTGATGAGATAATTCCTCCCATCCAACCCCAAAAAAATCATATAGAAAGAAATTGAAAATTATACATATTTCTCTAACCACAAGACAAGTGGAAACCATGTTGACAATAACTGCAAATGAACCGAGTCAAGCCAGGCAGAGGTTCTTCTTGTTTGTTTATTTAATAGGCAAGATTATGTTCAGCCAATGTTCTTAATGAGCTTAAATTGTGAGTTCTTGATTGTCCCTTTGTTCACAGAATGAACAACTCTATTTGGAATAAAATTTACAATATTGAGGGTATATTTCCAAACATATTTTGAAAAAAA
>NW_019239426.1:0-1839 GCF_002742605.1 Olea europaea var. sylvestris
ACTAATTAACTTGTATAAGGACTTAACTGAACATTGCAATCCTATTAAATAAATTAATGCTAAAAAAATTCGGGATTTTACAAGAAGCAAGTCCAACCATGATGAAAACTCGAAGAAGGAAGAAAATGAAAACTCATTTGTCCTAATGGAAGCGAATGCTAGGAGAAGGCGAAATCAGAGATCATCAAGAAAGATAGCCCCGTTAACTCAAATAGTGACCAATATGGCAACCAAACTTCAATGTGTTGATGTTGAAAATACTGCCATTAAGTAATTCTTGATGCACAACATTTTTGCCTCTACGAATAGAGAGAGTAAGATTAGAGCCGAAGGATCATCATGAAATCAAAGCACACAATTATCCTAACCAAGCAGTTGACCTGTCTTTTTACTCATGAAGAAGAACCCAGCTATCCTATGGTAAGAAATAGGTATCCTCTTAGTGTGCCGATGTTTTTTATAGGATAGGTGGAGAAAAGGAATCCCTTTCAAAGAAAGTGGGTGTAAGGCATAGGAGGTGTACAATAGAGATATATCGAAATTATAGATAAGGAAAAAGCTCAAATGTTAAGCTGGATGGCCTCAAGGCCCCGCCTACCTCAATGCCATTATTGCATGACTGAAGAATACACAAAAATCCCTAGAAAATCGCATAATGAGGGCTCAAATCAACATCTAGGTGAAGCGGAAGCTTTATCTTTGATCGAGTATTGTAGATGTTGACCTCGTTTTCGGTTGGAGCCATGCGGACAACAAATATCGGACCTATCCACGCATACTTAAGCCTAGTCCAACACGCTAAGACACGTTAACGGTCTGAGACAATATAATAGAGGGCATAGGAGCGGCTCAAAGGCGCGGGACAGTGACATTCGGAATCCGGCAAGACATTTGTAGAATGGTCGTACAATAATTACTAATCGCGTTTGTTGATTATGTATGTAGCCTCAATGTATTAAAAGAGAGTTAAATGTAATGTATCGTTTGTATTTGTTCTAGAATTGAATCTTGCATTCAAAGTTGCATTAGCTTTACAATGGTAGCATGTGGAAGTATTTGCAGTAGTGAATTGTGGCCCTTGGATTAGAGTACACGTAGTCTCATCTCCTTGATGAACATCTAATCCTAGACATCGCTTTTGACTCTCTAGGCCACTTTACATTTATTAATTGGTACGCCACTTTATTTGACAAAACTTGACACTTAAACTCTATGATAAACGTCTCATCAATCATTCGAAGAAGATCCTTGGGTAGAAGCAAATCTCTTGAAAGAAGTGATAGTAAAGGCTTCGGAAGTCTTAGCATCGGCGCATGGGCTTCGGACTGAACCACTTCGACCAATGCTCTTCGGACCTCACAATGCTAAGCTTCGATTGAAGTGTTAAGTCTAATTGCATTCCATAGGTTTCATGGCCTCGGCCATCATGCCAAGTGTTTCGGCTTAAGTGGACCAAGGGCTATAGTGAGTCGGCTACGTGGAGCCACGTAGGACGAGACGTAACAATAGTCCCCCACGTCCAAGTATAATTATTTATGTTATGCATGGACTTCAATACTCAAATAGAGTTTTTTGAGTTCCTTTTGGGCAAAAATTTTAAAATTTTGGACCTCGATAATAGTCTTCCAAGTCCAAGTATAGATATTCATATCATGGTTGGAGTTTAAAATTGATAGTACTACGTCGTGATTAATACCTGGAGTTCATTATGATTACATTCGACTATGGGCCGAGGCAAGAAATCTGAGTTGTTGAGGCTCATTTTCTTTGATTGCTGAAATTAATTTGAAGTCGAGGCAGGACATTATCAAACTGCTGAGGCTGATTATTTTGTAATTG
>NW_019239427.1:0-564 GCF_002742605.1 Olea europaea var. sylvestris
CGCGAAAAATGACGAAATTGCCCTCGGTGCGATTTTTATTTCCGATCAACCTTACCAAATTTGAGCCCACACCGACACAGTCGTGAAAAATGACGAAACTGCCCCCGACGCGATTTTTGTTTCCGATCAACCTGCCAAATTTAAGCCCATTCCGACAAAGTCGCGAAAAATGACGAAATTTTCCCCGACGCGATTTTTGTTTCCGATCAACCTGCCAAATTTAAGCCCATTCCGATACAGTCGAGTAAAATGACTAAATTGCCCCCGTCGCGATTTTTATTTCCGATCAACCTGTCAAATTTTAGCCCATTACGACAAAGTCACGAAAAATTACGAAATTGCCACCGGCACGATTTTTATTTTCGATCAACCTACCAAATTTAAGCCCTTTCCGACACAGTCGCGAAAAATGACGAAATTGCCCCCGGCGCGATTTTTGTTTCCGATCAACCGTCAAATTTTAGCCCATTTCAACACAGTCGAAAAAAATGACGAAATTGTCCCCGGCGCGATTTTTGTTTCCGATCAACCTGTCAAATTTTAGCTCATTCCGACATCGTCGCG
>NW_019239427.1:607-1839 GCF_002742605.1 Olea europaea var. sylvestris
GAAATTGCCCCGACGCGATTTTTGTTTCCGAACTACCAGTCAAATTTTAGCCCATTTCGACACAGTCGCGAAAAATGACGAAATTGGCCCCGGCGCGATTTTTATTTCCGATCCACCTGCCAAATTTAAACCCATTCAGGCGAAGTCGCGAAATATGATGAAATTGCCCCGACGCGATTTTTGTTTCCGATCAACGAGTCAAATTTTAGCCCATTTCGACACAGTCGTGAAAAATGACGTAATTGCCCCCGGCGCGATTTTTATTTCGATCAACATACCAAATTTAAGCCCATTTCGACACAGTCGCGAAAAATGACGAAATTGCCCCGGCGCGATTTTTGTTTCCGATTAACCGGTCAAATTTGAGCCCATTCCGACACAGTTATGAAATATGACGAAATTGCCCTGGCGTGATTTTTGTTTTCGATCTACCAGTCAAATTTTAGCCCATTTCGACACAGTCGAGAAAAATGACGAAATTGCCCCCGGCGCGATTTTTATTTCCGATCAACCAGCCAAATTTAAACCCATTTCGACACAATCGCCAAAAATAACGAAATTGCCCCGGCGCGATTTTTGTTTCCGAACTAACAGACAAATTTTAGCCCATTCCGACACAGTCGCAAAAAATGACGAAATTGCCGTCGGAGCGATTTTTATTTCCGATCAACCTGCCAAATTTAAGCCCATTCCGACACAGTGGAGAAAAATGACGAAATTGCCCCGGCGCTGTTTTTGTTTCCGATCTACCTGTCAAATTTTAGCCCACTCCGACACAGTCGCGAAAAATTTCGAAATTTCCCCCGGTGCGATTGTTATTTCCGATCAACCAGTCAAATTTTAGCCAATTTCGACACAGTCGCGAAAAATGACGAAATTGCCGTCGGCGCGATTTTTATTTCCGATCAACCTGCCAAATTTAAGTCCATTCCGACTTAGTTGCGAAAAATGACGAAATTGCCCCGGCGCGGTTTTTGTTTCCGATCTACCTGTCAAATTTTAGCCCATTCCGACACAGTCGCAAAAAATGACGAAATTGCCGTCGGCGCGATTTTTATTTCCGATCAACCTGCCAAATTTAAGTCCATTCTGACTTAGTTGCGAAAAATGACGAAATTGCCCCGGCGCGGTTTTTGTTTCCGATCTACATGTCAAATTTTAGCCCATTCCGACACAGTCGCGAAAAATGACGAAATTGCCCCTCCGGGCGATTTTTATTTCCGATAAATCTG
>NW_019239428.1:0-1839 GCF_002742605.1 Olea europaea var. sylvestris
TTTCTTTATCAATCACACGTGGGAAGATCGGTCGGTATCATGCAAAGAAGGGGGGATCGCTACGCTCATGCTTTCAAGTCGTATTCCTGCCATACCAGAATGCCTTATTATCTAGTGCTAGAAGTTTCGCCAGAAGCCCCTTCAAGTTTTATAACCACTGGGTATATCACCATACCTTTTTGGATATAGTTCGCCTCAAACAAAGAAAAGAAATTCTCACGTTCCCAAGGGAAGGGTTACCTACCATAATAATGAAAGATATGGACATTTTGTGCTAATTACCCTTTTAATAATTTATTTGGACTCATTTGCACTTTTTTAAAAAGTTTGGAGAGTATAATTGCAATTTTTTCTTTAATTTTTCTTTTCTTTTTTATGATTTTATTTAAATACGGGGTATATTTGTCATTTTACAGGAGAAATTTGATGAAAATGATGAATTTCGCCATAAAAGGTGAATGTAAGGGTAAAAGTGACAAAAAAATGAAATGTATGAACGTTTTACAAAATAACATTGAAAGTTAAGAACGTTTTGTGCTAATTACCCTTCTTGAAAAATGTTGCTATATTTTCTTTGACAAAATCTTGATAGCACTTTGAACACAACCCCATGATTTTTTGAATTTTTGTAGAATTCGTGACATCTAACACAGAGTTGCTAAGTTTCTTGTTGACAACTATGCATTTTGGCCATTATAGTGTACGTCCTCTTTTAGTTCGTAGGAGCATTAGATGACTCGTTTTGTATGTGGATCAACAACTTTGATCTTGGATGACTCGGTAATCTTCTTCTACTGGGTATGTGCTATCTACTGCATAACAATTATTTGTGTATGGCTTTTGTACTGAATATTGCTATGGGAGTTTTATGAACGGGAGGGCAAAAGGTATTTGTGCATGTATATATAGAGAGTTTAGGTAGTTAAGAATTTTATTGGCATTTGTTGCAATTTTATTTTATTTTATTTTTTAAATAAAAGGCAGCCCCATACGACCCAGCTATAGTGGTAGGTGAGCCATAGGCACAACTTTGGACAATGAAAGGTCTTGCCAATTTCATGTTGGCTATTTAGTAGAAGGATTGTTCTTCTGCTCACCATATAGCAATAGGATTGCTCTCCGTGGTGGGCAATGGAACAATCTACCAACCGTTGATGTGGCACCACCACACTAGTGATGCCTTAGTTTTTTTTCGACTTAAAATATGAAAAATGTTATTTAGCTTAATTAGGATTATGAATCTATAATCACAATATATGTAGCGTTGAGTAATCTATACTAAATAAAAGGTGGAACCACTCATCAATTAATTTCACATTGGCGCCATATAGACGGGAATTATAACTCCAGTGAAATTAAATAGCATTACTCTTAAAAAAATTTGTTACTTTCCTCCGTACATTTGCCCATAATAACGATGCTGTAGCTAAAAAAAATTACTTTATAATAAAAAATTACTTATAAAATATAAAAAAAAAACACTTACATGTAAAAATTATGTATAAGCATAAACTTATAACTATAAATCTTACTTGGAAGTAATATATTACTTATAATTTAAAATTCTAATTATAAGTAAATATTTAACTTTTAAATTAAAAACTTATTTATATGTAAAAAAAATTACTCATAGATAAAATATCATTTATGAGTAAAAAATTTAATACAAGAAAATAAAATTAAAAACTTCATTAAGGGCATATATAAAAAAAAATTAGAACCGTTGATTTATAAGCTCTCAAGCATAAATTGGATTATTTTAAAATCATTTCTATAAACTACTCAAAATTGGATCTCTCATAAACCAAAAAATAATAATTACTTAAAAAAAAAAAAAAA
>NW_019239429.1:0-1839 GCF_002742605.1 Olea europaea var. sylvestris
TTCTTACGCCGACTCTCCGAGCATTCCAAATTTGAAAGTGCTCATTCTTTCGAAAAATGGCCGAAATCCCTCTCACGTCACGATGAAGTTTTGAGTTCAATCCGAAACGGTCGCTACATTTTCAAAAAGTACTTATGGGCCCAAAACGGACACTGTGTGCAAAAGTTACGCTCAATTCTTCGTACGCCAACTCTCGAAGCATTCCAAATATGCAAGTGCTCATTCCTTCGAAAAATGGCCGAAATCTCTCATATGTCACGACGAAGTGGTGAGTTCAATCCAAAACGGTCGCTGCATTTCCAAAAAGTACTTATGGGCCCAAAACGGATACGGTGTGCAAAAGTTACGCTCAATTCTTCGTACGTCGACAATTCGACCATTCCAAATTTGAAAGTGCTCATTCTTCTAAAAAATGGCCAAAATCCCTTGCACGTCACGACTAAGTGGTGAGTTCAATCCAAAACGGTCGCTACATTTCCAAAAAGTACTTATGGGCCCAAAACGGACACCATGTGCAAAAGTTCGCTCAATTCTTCGTACGCTGACTCTCCATGCGTTCCAAATATGCAAGTGCTCATTCTTTCTAAAAATGGCTGAAATCCCTCGTACGTCACGATGAAGTCATGAGTTCAATCCAAAATGGTCGCTATATTTCCAAAAAGTACCTATGGGCCCAAAACGAACACCGTGTGCAAAAGTTACGCTCAATTCTTCGTACGCTGACTCTCCATGCGTTCCAAATATGCAAGGGCTCATTCTTTCTAAAAATGGCTGAAATCCCTCGTACGTCACGATGAAGTCATGAGTTCAATCCAAAATGGTCGCTATATTTCCAAAAAGTACCTATGGGCCCAAAACGAACACCGTGTGCAAAAGTTACGCTCAATTCTTCGTACGCTGACTCTCCATGCGTTCCAAATATGCAAGGGCTCATTCTTTCTAAAAATGGCTGAAATCCCTCGTACGTCACGACGAAGTGGTGAGTTCAATCCAAAATGGTCGCTACATTTCCAAAAAGTACTTATGCGCCCAAAACGGACACCGTGTGCAAAAGTTACGCTGAATTCTTCGTATGTCGACTCTCCAAGCGTTCAAAATATGCAAGTGCTTATTCCTTCGAAAAATGGCTAAAATCCCACATATGTCAAGACGAAGTGGTGAGTTCAATCCAAAATGGTCGCTACATTTCCAAAAAGTACTTACGGGCCCAAAACGGACACCTTGTGCAAAAGTTACGCTCAATTCTTCGTACGCCGACTCTCCAAGCGTTCTAAATATGCAAGTGCTCATTCTTTCTAAAAATGGCTGAAATCCCTCGTACTTCACGATGAAGTCATGAGTTCAATCCAAAACGGTCGCTACATTTCCCAAAAGTACTTATGTGCCGAAAACGGACACCCTGTGCAAAAGTTACGCTCAATTCTTCGTACGCCGACTCTCCAAGCGTTCTAAATATGCAAGTGCTCATTCTTTCTAAAAATGGCTGAAATCCCTCGTACTTCACGATGAAGTCATGAGTTCAATCCAAAACGGTCGCTACATTTCCCAAAAGTACTTATGTGCCGAAAACGGACACCCTGTGCAAAAGTTACGCTCAATTCTTCGTACGCCGACTCTCCAAGCGTTCTAAATATGCAAGTGCTCATTCTTTCTAAAAATGGCTGAAATCCCTCGTACTTCACGATGAAGTCATGAGTTCAATCCAAAACGGTCGCTACATTTCCAAAAAGTACTTATGTGCCGAAAACGGACACCCTGTGCAAAATTTACGCTCAATTCTTCGTACGCCGACAATCCGAGCATTCCAAATTTGAAAGTGCTCATTCTTTTGAAAAATGG
>NW_019239430.1:0-1839 GCF_002742605.1 Olea europaea var. sylvestris
TTTGTGGGTGGGGAGTGTTTAGAAAACAAGCTATCTCAAGTCATACATATCCTTTATAAATTTCAAATCGGGAAATGGGAATAGAGCAATGGCAGATTTGATGCTTCGTCATGATTCACTGATTCTTAGACATGATACACGAAGAATAAATAATTGCATGTTTTGATCTATAGTACTCAATACAATTAGTACACTAAGGTTATAACTTATTTTTCTTCCTTATTATTGTTCAATATTATGTATAATTTCCTTCTGATTAAACATGCCATAAATGGATTATTAACTATACTCCGATGTTGATTTTATTTGTTCTCTCGATGGATGAATTGTGAATATACCTATCGGACTCCTACGAAAGTAGATGACAAGAAGAAAACGCATCTGGGTGTCTTGGTTCACAAATGTTGCTAGACACCAGTTCCAAAGTAGCGATCCCCAAACTCGCCCATGCCCGGAATCACACGCAGATCCTTGTTGAGGGACACATCTATCTCTGAAGTCACAATTTTCAGCCTTGGAAACTTCTTACAAACAGCATGTATTCCTTCAGGAGCCTGCATCATCATGGGATCATTTATCGAAAAACTAATACATGTTAATGCCACAGAATTTTGGAATTTAAATGAAGTTAAATTACAGAATATTGACTCACAGAAATGAGATTTAGGAAGATGATGTTCGATTCAACAACACCCTTGCTCAGCAACACGGATATAGCCTCAACGGCAGAATGCCCTAATAATTGTACAAGCAATCAATGACATGTTAAATATTTTTATGTCATCAAGTGAATGGATTGTGTTACTAACCTGAGGCAAGAACTGGGTCGAGCAATAGTACATGACGACTTGCGATGTCAGCTGGTAGCTTCTCATAGATTAACTGCAGCAATTTTGTAGCATGAGAAATTCTTAGAGAGGAGAAAGGGCCGAGAATGGCAAAATTTGTAAGACATTTGTGGCATATTTGGTAAGATACACTGGACGACACTAGCTTTACAATATCAATACATTGTGCTGTCAAGATCTGTCCAATATTACCCTTGTTTAGTTCCACAAGAATGGCAATATTTGTGGACATATGGTAAGATACACTAGACAGCACTAGCTTTACAATATCAAGACATTGTGTTGTCAAGTTCTATCCAGTATTACGTACCAAACATAACCCTCAAATGGTTCCACAAACCTGACGACCATCTTTGCCCTCTCTGTGGATTAGGATTTTGCCAATTTTAATTCCCTTACAACAGGCTCTCAGTGCATTCTCCATGCTTTCACCACTAGTGCCAGAAAATTCAAGTCATTAGAACACTCAGAATATAGATAGCAGAAAGCAAGTATAAATACACAGACAATTTCAAGAGGTCAAAAAGATCACAATTTTCCAGCTATCCTTGTTTCCTTGTTCTATTCTCCAAATAAAATATATGAAAAAAATTATGAGTGCGCTCTAGAGAAATGACAGCCAGAAATATAACTTCTCATATATACCCTGCTTTTCTTGAATAGGAATCTATTCTACAATCTAAGAGGAATCATATCATTTCTAATTGTCAAATCCAAATGAAATTTCTTTTCTTGATCTTCTGCGATGTTTAATTAGTTATATTCATCTGTATAAAGAATCTGTCATGTTTAATGTTCATTGTTACCATGAGTATACATTATGAGTTGATGAGCACTATTCCTAAAGTTCAACCTCCAAACTACGTTCTACTTTTGTTGGAAAATATATAATATATTAATTTATATATTTGTAGTATTTTAATCGAAGTGTCCCCAACATGTCCATGTTCCGAAAAACTGTGTTGAACTGTTCATGTCATGTTGTGCCTTT
>NW_019239431.1:0-1839 GCF_002742605.1 Olea europaea var. sylvestris
AAGAACCTTGCTTCATGCACACTATGGTGTACACTTTAGTTTACACTTTTCCAAATGACATTACCCTGTTGGGCAGTCTAAATTTCAAATAGTTTTCCCATCTAATTGACACTTGACAACAACACAAGTCTCAAACAACGTGTTAAAAATCAGTGTACAAATAGCTAAGTTTAATCGGTAAGGACCTTGTCAAATGTACACTATGGTGTACACACTTTAGTTTACACTTTGCCACGTGACTTTACGCGGTTGGACAGTTTAAGTTTCAAACAATTTTCCCATCCAATCAGCGCATGACAACAATTTAAGTGCCAAACAATGTGTCAAAAATTTGTGTACAAATAGTAAAGTTCAATCGGTAAGAACCTTGCATCATGCACACTATGGTGTACACTTTAGTTAACACTTTGCCACGTGACATATCCCTATTGGACAGTCGAAATTTCAAATAGTTTTCCAATCCAATTGACACCTGACAACAATGCAAGTATCAAAGAACGTGTCAAAAATTAGTTTACAAATAGCAAAGTTCAATCAGTAAAAACCTTGCTACATGTACGTTATGGTGAACACTTTAGTTTACACCTTGCCACGTGACATTACCCTGTTGGGCAGTTTAAATTTGAAATAGTTTTTCCATCCAACTGACACTTCATAACAATGCATGTGTCAAACAATGTGTCAAAAATCAATGTACAAATAGCAAAGTTCAATCAGTAAGAACCTTGCTACATGTACACTAAGGTGTAAACACTTTATTTTACACTTCCCACATGACATTACCCTGTTGTATTATTTAAGTTTCAAATAGTTTTCCCATCTAATTGACACTTGACAACAATTCAAGTGTCAAACAATGTGTCCAAAATCAGTGTACAAATAGTAAAGTTGAGTCGGTAAGAACCTTGCTACATATACACTATGGTGTACACTTTGCCAAGTGATATTACCCTATTGGACAGTTAAACTTTCAAACAATTTTCACATCCAATTGACACTTGACAACAATGCATGTGCCAAACAATGTGTCAAAAATATGTGTATAAATAGTCAAGTTCAATCGGTAAGAACCTTGCATCATGTACACTATGGTGTATACTTTAGTTAGCACTTTGCCACGTCACATATCCTTGTTGGACAGTTTGAATTTCAAACAGTTTTCCAATCCAATTGACACCTGACAACAATGTAAGTGTCAAACAATGTGTCAAAAATTAGTGTACAAATAGCAAATTTCAATCGGTAAGAACCTTGCGACATGTACACTATGGTGTACACATTAGTTTACACTTTGAAATGAGACATTACCCTGTTGGACAATTTAAATTTCAAACAATTTTCCCATCCAATTGACAATTGACAACAATTCAAGTGTCAAACAACATGTCAGAAATCAGTGTACAAATCGCAATGTTCAATCGATAAGAATCTTGTTACATGTATACCATGGTGTACATTTTAGTTTTCACTTTGCCGTTTTACATTACCCTATTGGACAGTTTAAATTTCAAATAGTTTTCCAATCCAATTGACACTTGACAACAATGCAAGTGTCAAACAATGTGTCAAAAATCAGTGTACAAATAGCAAAGTTTAATCGGTAAGAACCCCTTCTTCATGTACACTTTAGTTTATACTTTGCCACGTAACATATCCCTGTTGGGCAGTTTAAATTTCAAACAGTTTTTCCATCTAATTAACACTTGACAACAATACAAGTGTCAAACAACGTGTCAAAAATCAATGTACAAATAGTAAAATTCAATCGGTAATAGTTTACACTTTGTCAGGTGACATTACCCTGTCGCACAGTTTAGATTTTAAATAGTTTTCCTATGG
>NW_019239432.1:0-1839 GCF_002742605.1 Olea europaea var. sylvestris
TTGTATATTTAGAACGCTTGGAGAGTCGGCGGACAAAGAATTGAGCGTAACTTTTGAACACGATGTCCATTTTGGGCCCACAATAACTTTTTGGAAATGTAGCGACCTTTTTAGATTGAACTCACCACTTCGTCTTGACGTACGAGGGATTTTGGTCATTTTTCAAAAGAATGAGCACTTGCATTTTTGGAACGCTTGGATTGTCGGCGTACGAAGAATTGAGCGTAAGTTTTGCACACGGTGTCCATTTTGGGCGCATAAGAACTTTTTGGAAATGTAGCGACCGTTTTGGATTGAACTCACCATTTCATCGTGACGTATGAGGGATTTCGGCAATTTTTTGAAAGAATGAGCACTTGCATTTTTGGAACGCTTGGATTGTCGGCGTACGAAGAATTGAGCGTAAGTTTTGCACACGGTGTCCATTTTGGGCGCATAAGAACTTTTTGGAAATGTAGCGACCGTTTTGGATTGAACTCACCATTTCATCGTGACGTATGAGGGATTTCGGCAATTTTTTGAAAGAATGAGCACTTGCATTTTTGGAACGCTTGGATTGTCGGCGTACGAAGAATTGAGCGTAAGTTTTGCACACGGTGTCCATTTTGGGCGCATAAGAACTTTTTGGAAATGTAGCGACCGTTTTGGATTGAACTCACCACTTCATCGTGACGTACGAGTGATTTTGGTCATTTTTCAAAGGAATGAGTGCTTGTATATTTAGAACGCTTGGAGAGTCGACGGACGAAGAATTCAGCGGAACTTTTACACACGGTGTCCGTTTTGGGCCCATAAGTACTTTTTGGAATTGTAGCGACCGTTTTGTATTGAACTCACCACTTCGTCGTGACGTACGAGGGATTTTGGCCATTTTTCAAAAGAATGAGCACTTGCATATTTGGAACGCTTGGATTGTCGGCGTACGAAGAATTGAGCGTAACTTTTGCACACGTGTCCATTTTGGGCCCATAAGTACTTTTTGGAAATGTAGCGATCGTTTTGGATTGAACACATAACTTCATCGTGACGTATGAGGGATTTTGGCCATTTTTCAAAGGAATGAGCACTTGCGTATTTAGAACGCTTGGAGAGTCGGCGTACGAAGAATTGAGCGTAACCTTTGCACACGGTGTCCGTTTTGGGTGCATAAGAACTTTTTGGAAATGTAGTGACTGTTTTGGATTGAACTAACTATTTCGTCGTGACGTATGAGGGATTTCGGCCATTTTTTGAAAGAATGAGCACTTGCATATTTGGAATGGTTGGATTGTCGCCGTACGAAGAATTGAGCGTAACTTTTACACACGGTGTCCGTTTTGGGCCCATAAGTACTTTTCGGAAATGTAGCGATCGTTTTGAATTGAACACCTAACTTCATCGTGACGTATGAGGGATTTTGGCCATTTTTTCAAAGAATGAGCCCTTGCATATTTAGAACGCTTGAAGAGTTGACGGACGAAGAATTGAGCGTAACTTTTACACACGGTGTCCGTTTTGGGCCCATAAGTACTTTTCGGAAATGTAGCGATCGTTTTGAATTGAACACCTAACTTCATCGTGACGTATGAGGGATTTTGGACATTTTTCAAAAGAATGAGCACTTGCATATTTGGAACGCTTGGATTGTCGGCGTACGAAGAATTGAGCATAACATTTGCACACGTGTCGGTTTTGGGCCCATAAGTACTTTTCGGAAATGTAGCGATCGTTTTGAATTGAACACCTAACTTCATCGTGACGTATGAGGGATTTTGGACATTTTTCAAAAGAATGAGCACTTGCATATTTAGAACGCTTGAAGAGTTGACGGACGAAGAATTGAGCGTAACTTTTGCACAC
>NW_019239433.1:0-1839 GCF_002742605.1 Olea europaea var. sylvestris
GAGCTCGACAGGCTCCTTGACTGCTTTGATACCATGCTTAAACTATGTTTAAACAGGTACAGAACCAATCACCACCGACCTTTCGACACCAACGTTTTCTGTCTCGGTGGATAACATAGCAGAAAAAGAAACTCAAGTGACAGAAACTGAACTGAAACTAATCAATGAAGAGTTGGAAAAGGTCCTGCAGGGATCCCACAATAGAAATGAGAGCTATAATTTCTCATCAGGAAGAAACAGTCATGTAAGTGCTGGAAGGAGCAGCCATGTTAGCACAATTACACTCGGTGGAAAGCAAATTGAAAGTGCAGAAACAAATGGAAATGAAGGAATTGTCTGTCCATTACAAAACTATCTTTTCGGATCAGCAATTGGCTTACCTGAAACAGTGCCTCAGCCGGCAAAGAAAGAGCATAGAACATCACTAGGGGAACTATTCCAGAAGACTAAATTTGTAGAGGAAAATTATGGAGCAAAATCTGAAAAGGGGGAAAAGAAAACAGAAAAGGAAACAGCTAAATCTGCTATCCATCTTATGAAAAAGATGCTGAAAAAAAAATTGCTACATGCTTCCTCCAAGAACACCTCTGCAGCATCTGGTGAAGCAATTGAATCTGCATCAGCTGATCACAAAAAACTGCACAAGGTATGCTGTCTATATGATAACTTAGAAATCTCAAGAAAAGAAACACAAATCCCATGTTTGCTAAGAACGTATTGAAGATGAAAAAGAAGCTAAAATCTTGTCTGTTAGACTTGTTCAATCATGTTCAATACTCTACTTAACATGCAAAAATATTATGTTTAAGGGCATGATGATCCGAGTTAATAACAATTTACTGCATTCCAGTGTACTT
Source organism: Olea europaea var. sylvestris (assembly GCF_002742605.1). Taxonomy (NCBI): domain Eukaryota; kingdom Viridiplantae; phylum Streptophyta; class Magnoliopsida; order Lamiales; family Oleaceae; genus Olea; species Olea europaea. Next base: position 858 of record NW_019239433.1, read on the forward strand.
ACTGAATTCCAACCCAAAGTTTCTAATTTGAGAATGTGAGGAATGCAGATCCTACAAATGTTCCACAGGAAAGTACATCCAGAAACCAGCTCAACAGTGGCACAAAAGTCCCATAAGGCCACCAAAAATGAGATGATGAAGAGCAATATAACAAACGTGGGGGCATCTGATAATGGAGGTGTATTGTCCACTGCTGAATATATCACAATATATCCTCAGCCGTCCATCTCAAAAGAAAGCCAGTCTTATCCGTCTGACCAGTTCATGATCAGTGATGATGACAGTGGCAATGGGGAGCACTGGGTCAAAACTGATGCAGACTGTAAGTATATACATACATGATTTAATATCACAGAATCCTACATAAAATCCTGTCCTGATTCTAGATTATCCAATCACTGTCTTTTATAATATAAACCAGTCAACTATAATCCAGACAGCTTTTGCAAAGTCCCCATCAGCACTTGCTTTTTACAATGAACAATATTGAACCGTGATATCATCTCTCCTACTTGGGGCAGCTCCCAACCTCGTTATAGGTTCTGTTGATTTGAATTCTGCTAAATGCCAGCCTAACTGAGATGTCCTTAGTGCATCTACTGATTCCTATGTCCAATTATCTTGCATAAAAAGTTCTACTGAATAGCCTTGCTCACTTTTGTTTTGCCCTCAACTGTAGATTTGGTATTGGAGCTCTAGAAGATGGATCAAGTAATTTAAGTTGAGAGGCTTTCACTTCTAGAAAGCAACAAATATTAATGGATACTACCATTTTAAAATTCTCTACTTCCGTGTGTGTGTCTTTATATATTTGAGGAGTTATATAATGGCTATGAATGTAAAATAAAAAGAGGCAAAGGACCTCTTTGGAAGTGCTCTGTTATGTGTGACACACTGGCCTATTGCAATCATTGTTTGTATTTAATGTGTAAACACTAGGCAGTATATCACGCAATATTCGGAGTAGATTTTTTAGAAGAAT
>NW_019239434.1:0-1839 GCF_002742605.1 Olea europaea var. sylvestris
GTCGCGAAAAATGACGAAATTGCCCCCGGCGCGATTTTTGTTTCCGATCAACCAGTCAAGTTTTAGCCCATTCCAACACCGTCGCGAAAAATTACGAAAGTTCCCTCGACGCGATTTTTGTTTCCGATCAACCTGTCAAATTTTAGCCCATTCCGACACCGTTGCGTAAAATGACGAAATTGCTCCCGGCGCAATCTTTGTTTCCCATCAACCTGCCAAATTTTAGCCCATTCCGACGCCGTCGCGAAAAATGACGAAATTGCCTCCGGCGCGATTTTTGTTTCCAATCAACCTATCAAATTTGAGCCCATTCCGACACCGTCGCGTAAAATGACGAAATTGGCCCCGGTGCGATATTTATTTCCGATCAGCCTGTCAATTTTGAGCCCATTCCGACACCGTCTCGAAAAATGACTAAATTGCCCCTGGCGCGGTTTTTGTTTCCGATCAACCCGTCAATTTTTAGCCCATTCCGACACTGTTGCGAAAAATGACGAAATTGCCCCTGGCGGGATTTTTGTTTCCGATCAACCTGTCAAATTTGAGCCCATTCCGACACCGTTGCGTTAAATGACGAAATTGGCCCCGGCGCAATTTTTGTTTCCCATCAACCTGCCAAATTTCAGCCCATTCCGACGCCGTCGCGAAAAATGATGAAATTGCCCTCGGTGCAATTTTTGTTTCCGATCAACTGTCAAATATTAGCCCACTCCGACACATTCGCGAAAAATGACGAAATTGACCCTGGCGCGGTTTTTGTTTCCGATCAACCTGTCAAATTTGAGCCCATTCCGACGCCGTCACGTAAAATGACGAAATTGCCCCCGGCGCGATATTTGTTTCCAATCAACCTGTCAAATTTCAGCCCATTCCGACGCCGTTGCGTAAAATGACAAAATTGCCCCCTACGCAATTTTTGTTTCCTATCAACCTGCCAGATTTTAGCCCATTCCGACACCGTCGCGAAAAATGACGAAATTGCCCCCGGCGCAATTTTTGTTTCCCATCAACCTGCCAAATTTTAGCCCATTCCGACACCGTCGCGAAAAATGACGAAATTGCCCCCAGTGCGATTTTTGTTTCCGATAAACATGTCAAATTTTATTCCATTTCGACACCGTCGCGAAAAATGAAAAAATTGCCCCCGGCGCAATTTTTGTATCCCATCAACCTGCCAAATTTTAGCCCATTCCAAAACAGTCGCGAAAAATCACGAAATTGCCCTTGGCGCGATTTTTGTTTCGGATCAACCTGTCAAATTTTAGCCCCCTCCGACACAGTCGCGAAAAATAACGAAATTGCCCCCGGCGCGATTTTTTTTTCCGATCAACCTGTCAAATTTGAGCCCATTCCGCCACCGTCGCGAAAAACGACTAAATTGCCTTCGGCGCGGTTTTTGTTTTCGATCAACCCGTCAAATTTTAGCCCACTCCGACACCGTCGTGAAGAATGACGAAATCGCCCCCGGCGCGATTTTTGTTCCCGATAAACCGGTCAAATTTTAGCCCATTTCGACACCGTCGCGAAAAATGACGAAATTGCCCAGGGCGCGATTTTTGTTTCCGATCAACCAGTCAAGTTTGAGCCCATTCCAACACCGTCGCGAAAAATGACGAAATTGCCCCTGGCGCGATTTTTGTTTTCGATCAACCTGTCAAATTTTAGCCCATTCCGACACCGTTGCGTAAAATGACGAAATTGCCCCCGGCGCAATTTTTGTTTCCCATCAACCTGCTAAATTTTAGCCCATTCCGACGCCGTCGCGAAAAAAGACAAAATTGCCCTCGGTGCAATTTTTGTTTCCGATCAACCTGTCAAATATTAGTCCACTCCGACACA
>NW_019239435.1:0-4083 GCF_002742605.1 Olea europaea var. sylvestris
ACGAAAGTCCGTTCCACTTTCTTCATAAATACGCCTTTCAATGCAGTAAAACAAATGACAGAATGGTATGTACAAAATGCTGTTTTTTATTATTCTTTTTTTTTCTCCCTCTCAATTATTTTTCCATATATTATTATTGGAGTTACTAATTATCTTCATGTCTTTTGATTATGATAAGAACAAATTCCATTAAAATAGATGATTTTGTGCTCAAAAAATCATACATGGATAAAAGCCCCACGAATCTTTCTCCGCCTGTACGAAGTAAATTCACTCCTATTCAAAATCTTCAGGGGCGCCTTCTAGTGGTAATATTAAGGTTACGTATGCTATTCAATCTCTATTTATTTCCTAATATAGAAATATATATTACAAGACAAGATACACTCAATCATATTATTTATTTTTCCTTGTAATTTCTCTTAGTATATCCATACTGTAACGGCGAAAGTTTTATTGGGTAAACGGCACAGCAACAACAGATAAAATTGATAGCAAATCCTGGTACATGGCCTGCAACAACTGTTTTAGACGGTCGAACGTTGATTTTGGAGAAACATATCTTTGTATTTTTTGCAAAAATCCCAATTCCAAAGCTATTCCTTGATAAAATACACTAACAATTAATTACTTTTCATTTTTTACACCTTTCTACTTCTCTTTATTACTCTTACATCTATTAATACTAATTTCTTTTTCACTTTAGAGCTAGAGCATATGTGTAGGTTTCAGATGTCACGGGATCAATCAATGCAAATGCAATTGGTGAACCGGTTGAGAAACTATTATTTACAACTTCAGAGTCTTTGATGGAGGAAACCAAATTTTTAAGAAATCTAACTTGTCTCAAACATTTTGCCTTTCAGTACATATTTTAGTAGAATAATATTAATACAATTTAAAATTAACATATGGTTCAAAGACAAATTTCGAAGCAACCATTAAAAAAATGCAGGATACTGAACGAGTTTTCTACTTGAAAGCATCGCAAAATGAACCTAATTCATCAAGTTACAAATTTGATATCATATCTATAATAGATTTTGACCATCCAAGTCCAGGAAAAGAAATTCAAGCAAATATTGATCATGCAAGTCTTGAACCAAAAATTCAAACAAACGTTGACAGTCAGGTTACAAAAGTTGGGAAAAATGTTGGGAAAGATGTTAGTGCAGACTATCAAGAAAATTGGGCACCTCTAGCGAAAAAAGCCCTTTTCAAATCCAATGACAGTTCCAGCTCAAAAATGGCTTGTGATGAAAACATGAGTTCAGACTCAAATCCACTTGCTCAAAAAGAAAAACTGGAGTAAATGGTAGTCGAAATATTTTCCGCAAAACCAACCTTTTGACAAGAGTGCTGTGTGGTTTTGTAAATTTTTTGCTATTTCGATTTGTGAAATTTGTCTTCATTGTAAATTTGATTTTGAAATTCTATTTTTTTAGGTATGTATAATTTCCTGATTAAAAACTGCAAAACAAAAAAAGTAATGACAAATGATGTATATGTAATCCCTACATCATCCATCTCGAAAACCAGTCATTATTTTTTTTATTTTGGCTATACTCTGTAATTAATGATGGTAATGAAGTTAATTTTTATTCTCTCTTATCTATCATTGACTGTAATACAAACACATGATTAATTGCAATGAATTTACAAATTTACAAATCACAATCAAACACATCAATATGTATACTATTATCTCAATTATTCACTGGTTAACTCCTTACCAATAATTCTATTTTCCAATATATTTTCAAACATATTTAATACATACGCTAATCAAATCATAATTCATGCACAACTCGTGCATCGCATGTAACATAGACTAGTGTTTGTAAAAAAGTTGAACAAATGCGGATGCCAAAACATTTTACTCAATTATTGCAACAACATATTCAACACCATCATCATATTCGACAATGAAAAGGTAATTTCATGATATATGTCACTCATTCATAGTAAAACATCGTAAAAACACACATTAACTTAAATAATCGAATCTCCATGGAGAAATGAATTCTTAAAATTATTGAATTAAACAAAAAGCATAAAGCACGTGGACAAGAAAATGAAATAGAAGCATCCACTTTGTGCAACATTAAATATAAAGTTTACTTCATTTAGTATACCATTTACTCACTTTTTTGTTCATTTCTTTATACTTTTAATTGAAAAAATTGCTATAAATATCGATAATCATTCAATGAAATAATGAGGTACCTTGAAAACAAAAAATCACACAACTTTTATCTTCCATTTACTAACTGGAGTAATCCATCCTTGCTAATACTTGATATCAGAATTGCAATGTAAATTTAACTAACCGTTAATTGTTCGGCATGCTTGCCTCGGGAAGCAAAAAATTATAATTGCATTGACGCAACTCTTCCATATTTCTCATAGAGTATATAGCCAGTCCAAAAAGTAAACAAGTATTTTATTGATATATGGATGAAAAACCTGATATTCACCCATAACAAAGAAACTTAAAGGCGTTGTAGATGATTAAGAAAATGCAATTTAAAAAATATACCTTTACAATTCCAAAATCTTAGGCGTGTGATATGAAAGCTATTTCAGCAGAAGTGTTCATTCGTTCATCTGTAAAAAATAAAAAATCTCAAGAGTAAAAATATCTCGTCTCCCAAATGAAGGACTATAATAATTTTGGATAAACAAAAGTAGAAAATTTTGTAGGTAAAAAAAAAAGATTATAAGAAGAGGTGTTGAGACAAGATAAGAAAGATTAAAAAATAATTAAAAAATAGAAGGAAAAAAAGTCAAAGTATATAATAAATCTATCATTAAAAACAGAATAATTACATTAGTCATAATTTAGCTCATAAGGAAACCGAATTTCTACTATTAACTTTCTGTCAAGTGTATATAGACAGTTCTTTTCTTGTAGACAAATAAATAAAAAAACACGAGCACAAGTTCTAGTCTCATTACCTAAATAAGAACAATACCCAACTCAATTTGTCCTTTTTCATTGACTACAAATGCAAATATATAAAGGATTTAAAAAATATGTCATAAGTTCAAGAATCTAAACAAATATGAATCTGAAATGCAATTGGGTTTATAAAATTGACCAGAAAAAAATACCAATTTTGCAAAATGTGCATTAATAATATTGATAAAATGGTCATCTGAGCAGTCCCCCATCACTACCGAATAATTCCACCTCCTTGAGAGAGAAATATTTGACTGCATCAAAGCCAAATTGTGCATCAAATCAATCGGTTCAAGTGTATTTCCCAATGATTTTCCCATTTTAAAGCCATCCTAACAAATGAAAAGCATTGCTCACTAAATAAAGTAGATTAAATGAGGAAAATAGTAAACACATTCATTATGGTATGTATTTTATACAAGCGGAAAATAGATAAAAATTATATTAGAAACAATCTTTTAAGGCTTGAGGTAAAAGATGAAAAACTAACTTAGATACCTTTGTAAAAAATCCATGGTCAAAAACCATCTTCGAGAGGAATCTACATCTTACAACCAACGAGCTGTAAAAAGTCAAAAACTCAAGCTTAATATTCAGAAAATTTATTACGAAAACTGCAAGAAGAGTATGATAAAATTTCCAAAATTTTAAATACATAATCATCAATGAAAACCAAACATCCAGCACGAGGCTTCTTCTACTATGAAATCGTAAAAGTTTTTAAAAAATTAGGTCAAAATCTCTTATTGGATTGAGAGACCTGAAGATCCACCACAGACACCTGAAGCATAGTATCAATATATGACATGTTCAGAGATAAAATATGAATTGAACAGAAATTTAACAATTTGGATGAAAGAGAGAGAGGAGTTTGAGAGAAAAAGAAATAGGGTTGTAGGAGAGAATAAAGATAAATAGATGTTGCATAAAGAAATAGGGAAATAGATGTTACGTGAAGAAGTAGGGAAAAATAGATATTGCGTAAAAAAAAGGAGAAAAGTAGGGAAAGCAGAGAAAAAAAGAAGAAAAAAATTATCGATAAAAAGAAGAAGACGAAAATCTCTCTGCATTGTACGAAGAGATCAACTTTCTTTTCACTGTACGGAGGCTTTTTTTATTAT
>NW_019239435.1:4840-7570 GCF_002742605.1 Olea europaea var. sylvestris
AAAAAATAAAAAACAAGGATAGAAAAATATTGTTCAGTAATAGTTTCAAATTTACTCACTAAAAAAATATATATTTATAAACAAAAACCTTAAAAAGTTAATTATTTTTCTCCAATCTCATTTTCTATCTCATGTATTTTTAATAAAATAATTTTATAAATAAATTTTAATTTTTTTCTTATTTTTTAATTGCACTTCCACCAGAAAATCAAAAAATGGGCTTGAAGTAGATCCAAATGGTGCAATTGTATATTCATGTAAAACCTCCCTTCTGCCCAAATCTCCAAGACCTCAGCACCTCCTTCGGTCGATATGTTGTTCTCCCGCCACCTCCTCCGCAAACCACCGTCGAAACGCCACCTCCTCCGCCTTTTTTCCACCACCCCTACACCCTCCCAATCTTCAGCGGTCAATGTGAATAAACATTCCGGCGACCACGAGTTCCTCCAACCAAGCACCTTCATTAACTCCTGGAAGACTCCTCGCGATCCGAAGCAGGCCGAAGCTCAACTCTCCTTTCTCCGACGAGAATACGCCCGGAAAGTGAAGGAAATCCGGAAGGAGTATATCAAGGAAATGGAATCGCAGAGGCTCGAAAAATTGCGCAAAGACGAGGCCAAAAAAGAGGCACTGAGAATTTCAAATGAGGAGAGAAAAGCCGCAAAGGCTGCGAAGAAGAAGGCCGAGGCTATCGAGAGACAGGCTGCCGAAGAAGAGTTCCGGCGAACCCTGGTAAGCGAACTCAGCTGTGTGCCTTCCCTTTTGATCTTTATTTCATTTTGTGGATAAGTATGCTATTACACGTTTAAATATAAGATTTTGCTGCTGGATTTTGTTATCTGTGTTCTCATTGATGTTGATTAATGTTATGATTAGAGAGCAGTGTTCTTAATTTACGATTACTATTCAAATTGAACTTTAAATTTTTCCTGCTCTGATTCAATCTGGATTCATGCCAAGAATCATTGCATTGGTTAATACTGCTGGCGTATTTTTGTTACATATAATTTGCTACACATAACCATTTATATATTTTTTTCATACTTGTGTCTATATCTATAACATTTGAAATGAATTATATTAAGTCCCGTGCTCATGTTCATTCGCATTTTTCTCATTTAAGACAAGTTTTTACTTACTTAAACAGAATTGGTTAAGTGTTGTATCTTCTAAGATTCTGTATGCAATCTCTATTTGGATGTTGAAAACTATTAAACATAAACAACTATTGAATTAGGCGGAGCCATTTGGTCTGATGGCTTAACCAAAAAATACTTTTTGTAACTCATTATTACCTAATGATAGACGATGAAGTCATATAATAAATGTGCTTGGTGAAATACAGTGTACCATAATTGGAACACGCAATGAATTTGATTGAGGTGGCATCTTCTCCTTGAAAATCTCAAACTAGCACTAGTCATGAGTCTGTGCAACTTCTTCAACAAATTTCACCTTATGCAATGAGAAATCAGTGATGGATTACCTTGTGATTAGTTTGTCACGTAAATTAGATTTTGTTTGGACCAAGAAATTATGAATTTCATCTGCTCTTCTTTCAGGAAAAGTTATGTAATGCGTTATTTAACTATATTTGCAAATATATGCATTCAAGACTGCAAAATCCTTTCTTCCCTAGCTTTTAATTTTACTCTGTCCAACCAGAGACAGGGTGAGTATGTTCATTATTTATTTCCTTTCAGAATATGAATGCGTGGTACTTTCATGGGTTGTCCTCTATTTTGCATTTCAAGATGGAAAAATACGCATCTTGCCACTATTTTTCAAAATACAAAATCTAAATATAGCAGCTATTTTCCTGATTGGCACCTGTTAATTTCTTATGAGTTATGACTATCACTTTTTAATATGATAATTTTTTATGAAGTTCCATGCGTTGCAATCTAATTGATTTCGATACAAGTACTTTAAGCAGACAATCTTCTATCTAGTTGAGTTTCTAGATGATGTGTGATAGCTGGATCTCCATCACCCCGTGGGTGAATAATAGACCCTGTTTGTTGCCCATTTTGCACTCTTATTTTAGAAAAAATTTGCCCGTTACTAATCATTTCCACTGACAAAGCACTGACTGGAGGCTGTACACAAACAGCTTTGTTAAAACACCAATCCTTTTATTACCGTTTATAGTGAGCCAAAATTATGGTAGGTGGAAAAGTAAGAAAGGGTGGGTTGTTGAAGGCAAATGAGGGTATTTCGGGAAAGATAAAAATTGTACTAGTCAATTCAAAAAATATATGCCATCATGTGGGACGCATGTTGGTAGAAAGAATGCATTTTTCCGAATGAAAATGGGGGCATAAGAAACCTCTTACTCAAATGTCGTGGCATCTCTACTTAAATCTGAATTATTTGTCTTTCCTTAGGTCTGTATTTATCATTTATGTTTATTTATCATTCAATCTTTTTAGGGGGTAGAGGATTCAAAATGATCAAGTTTCTTATAAACTTGATATAAAGTTGTCCCCATTAGATGGAAGAATAAAAGTTGCTGCTTTAATGGTCTGTTCTCTTAACAATTTGACCTAGTACTGTGCTTTGTGGCTGATATGTTGTAATTCTTTTAACGCAGATGAAAGAAAGAGCAGAGAAGCTTGAATATTGGAGGATGAGACAAATGAAAATTGAGGAGAAAAGGAAAGAGAAGAAGGAGCTTCTGCATAGACAAAGTTCTATATGGGTTGATGAATTAGAATTGGAGAAGAAGAC
>NW_019239435.1:9637-54713 GCF_002742605.1 Olea europaea var. sylvestris
GAGGAGAAAAGGAAAGAGAAGAAGGAGCTTCTGCATAGACAAAGTTCTATATGGGTTGATGAATTAGAATTGGAGAAGAAGACACTTGAGGCCATTGTTGATACTACTACTCTTTGAATGAGTTCTCTTCCAAAGCTGATTGCACGAGATAGGATTGTCGGTGCTAGGATATTTTTATCTTAGTCTTGGCCTGCCTCGTTCGGAAATTTTCAAATTCAAGTTATTTGACTGTTGTTTACAGATGTAACCTGATTAATATCTGATAGATTGGAGGTGAATGATGGTTCCTTGAAATAAAGTGATTGCTTACTTTAATTTAAGCATACTGATTATCATAGTCAATTTTTGTTTTTGGAGGGATAATCAACTCTGCGAATATGGATTTAAAATTTGAACCTGGTATAGGTATCAATTTCCTGGAAATTGAGAATTTGTCCAGGTGGAAACAGAAAAATTGCGATGTACTTGGTGATAATTTGTTGAAATATTGTACGCATTTTCTTGTTGGCAATATTTTTATTGGAATTTGCTGTTATGGTCCTGGTTCACATTATGGAACCAATCCAAATCAAACTACTTATACCCTAATGGAACAAGTACACTGTCAATTACTAGAGTAAAATTTTAGACAAATTATTTTTGGAGTCTCCAACTTATGTAAAACTTGGTGAGTAGGTATTCAGCTTTTTAATTTTGTACCGAGTGCATTTATTGGACAGTTTTCATCAATTTAACATTAGAAGGTCACATTGGCAAACCAAGCGAACAAAAATCATCCATACTTTTGTGATATACTTCACATGTTAATACTTTACTTCCGTGATACAATAATCTTCAAGATTGACGGTGTACAAGGGGTGGTTTGAATTCTCTCAATCTTCACTGTGCGAGTCAAAGAAGCCGATCACACATTCTCACATCTCATCCATGTATCGAGTTGGAAATAAGTCTTCATTTTTCCAATAATGTTTGTAGGGGAGTTCTACCACTAACTGAGGAATGTTTTATTTTGCATGGTTGGAGTCCCCATATGTTAAAATAGTTTCATTTTTAGCTTCACAAAAATGAATGCTTCTGGCATGTAAAGCCTGGATGTCTTCCAACAATGTAGTACAGCACAAAAAAAGGTTATGGTACAGATTTTTTTGTGCAGATAGATTTACAAGTTTTCAGAAGATGGAATTTAATTGGCAGGTTTAACTTTATTTTTTGGCCAAAATTCAATGAAATCTTGCCAACTGACATTCTCTAAACCAGTTTGTAAAAACAGTTTGTGCATGTAGCATTTCTCAGTGTAACAACTTATTAGCAGCTTGTTTGGGAGTGATTTTTTTCTCCAAAAAATTAATTTTTTTACTGTTATTTCACTATTCTAGTCATCACATTTGACTTCTTCTCTCACAGGTGGACCCTACTTTTCTTCTAACGGTCAAAAAATTAATTCTCAAAATCACTTTCAAACAGGCTTCAGATAAGGAAAGGGGAAATCATAAATGCATACCTAATTGCATTTGTGCAAAAGATGAAACTAAATAAGTTACCCTCACATCAAACCATGAAACAATCTTTCTCATTCATTTCATGATAGCAAAACCAATCCATGTGAAAAAGAATTAAATAGAAAATACAAAGTTCATTTAATCGCCCATTTAAGCATGGGAATATGGTACGTTTGAAAAACTACAGCAAAACCAAAATGAATCCCAGATATCATTTACATTGCGTTCTTCAAATGGGGAAAAAAAATGAACTGTAACCACTTGCCTTTGCTATGAAACAGAAAACAAACACCTGTGACAATCCATTTTGTTGAGCACTGTGTTCTACTGGCTCTTTGGTTTTTGAATCTTCACGTAGGGAAAAAATCCCATAAAGTGCTTAATTTTGGGATTCCATTCCCGTTGTTGAGCACGACAGTACATCAGGAATGCATTAGCAAAGTACGAATTAAAACCCATAAGAACATGCCACAGTGCATGACCCTGCGGAATGAAGTACCAGTGTGATGTTTTCTTGCAGAACAAACGGTCAACTAACCAGCAGAAACTCCCAAACAACAGAGTGGCGACGTACATCTTTGCAAGCCGCTTAGCTGATTTATCTTCTGTGTGAATGTAATATTTATACATCCGAGGAATGCAAAGAAGACAAAGCAGCGCATAGTGCACCTTGAAACCAATATCAAAACGCAGCTGTGAATGTGCTATGGCAAATACTGCACCATAAAGGAACAAAAAGGTTGGCATTGTACTTCGATAATGCCAGTCCGGTGAGTAGAGGATGTAAATATAAAGGAGCATTTCCCACACCATAGGTGTTTCGTCACCTTGCTGTTGCCTGAAAATAAATTCAGAATTTTTCACAAATAAATTATATCTAGAGAACATTATTTAACCCGGGTTGAGAGCGATTAAAATCAGATTTTTAGTAAATTTTGATAAAGTTGATGAAATGTGGGGTTAAAAAGTTGTGGATTCCATGAAATACATAGTTATATTAATTTTTAACTTCCACTAAGATTAAAATCTAGATTTTAATTCCCACCGAACAAGTGCTTAATTCAAACAGCCAACCACACTAAATTGAAGCAGTGTTAGACCAACATTTCACCACTCAGGCCATCCTAAAGGACCCCTTTTCTTTAGTGATTATTTTTATTTTATATCTTTTTAATAATAGGAAACACCAACGATAGATTTTTACTTCTCATCTAGTTACATATGGAACCAACATGTATCAATGAACAAAGATGACCTTAAAACAAAGATAATTCTACAGCAGGAAAATGAAAATCTTTTCTTCTACTTCGGGCTACTAAATAAGCAGAAACCCATTCCAATGCATCATTCCCAAGAGCAAAGACATGAGATACTTTATGTTATCAATTTACCTTGTCCCAAATAAGAAAAAATTGGCATTAGTTCAACATAAGTTCTAGTGAGAATTTTCAGCAATAAAATGCTTTTGGGTTCCATGGAATGGTGCTCCGCTATGGTGTCTCTATCTCTATATACTTAAACGGTTTCAAGACGTTATTGAAGCGGCGTCCTTGTCTTTGTATTTGTGTTATTTTACTACTAAATTTTTGGAGTTTGTTCATTCTTTGAAAGCTCAAACACTTTAAAATGGTACACACCTGGTACCACATTCGGCAAAATTTTTCTAATATTCATAATGTAAAAAAAGCCATCAACCCCTCCATACAGCTTACAACCTTACACATCCATTTCCATATGTAAACCACATTGACAAGATAATAAAAGAATGAAAAAATAAAAAAATAAGAACTTACAGCCGCTGCAAGGTGGCATGATATAGCATGCTGCCAATGGCTAGAATCATATTTGATATGTGAAGGACGCTAAACCTTTTCTCAAAACGTTGTCTCAAGGAATTCACGAGACCAATTAAAGCCAATATAATGCACGGGACATTAGAGATGGTATTGAAAAATTCAGCAATATAGGAAGAATGAACATAATTTGGCTCACACCACTCATGTGTAGATGTGACAGGACCCCAAAAGCTTGATAATCCATCTTCCATTCTTCAATGTATAGAACGCAAATGTAATTGTTCTACGGAAGAACTTATCAAGATATGCTGATTTCAGATCCTGCAAGAGATGCAGAACTAAGAGCATATGTGAATATATGCACGTTAACTATCAATGTAATTTAAGTCTACTATCATCATCCTACAGCAATTCAAAGAAAAGAAATTTGAAATCATTTTTAGATGCTGACAGGTTTTTTGTTTGCCTCAAGATGAGGTGGGCCTCAATTGGGATTTTTTAAATCATGAGCTAGACACAATGAGACATCAGGCTTCCAGACAGCGGGTAGAAACAAAACAATGCTTTTGCACAAAAGAATGAAAATACAATGCATTGATCATGAATACGTCCAAGATATCAGCAAACACAATTTGGTTAAATTGGATAATTTGGATTATATATGCACATGCCACTGAAATTAGAAATTTATCTCAATTCTCCACAAAGATAGGCAAGAACTCAATGGTATGATGCAGATACAACACAAAACCATCATTTTTTTCTTTTAAATTTATGGACCAATTAAGCCGGTACTCGTCAAACGCATCAAATAGAAACAAAAGATCCAAAACCAACATTTAAATCCTCCACTCGATTTCCTTGCCATAAGTTAATGTCTCCTTCCTGTTGTCAAGGTCATCTATCTTTACAACTAATTCTGGTCTCAAGACAAGTTGGCATATCTAATGCTCAACTTGCACAAAAAGGACATTCACATGTTTTCAATGCGTGGAAAATAGCATTTAATGGCACACATTAGTTGTGTTGACTTCCGCATGGATGGACAGAGGATAATCTGTTGCTGAACACTCGTAACGAATCATATAGGAACACAAAAATATTCAAAACAGATCATTTTCAAGAAATTTATGACATAAGATTGAAAAACCGTCTCTTTACTGCAGTAACCATAAACAATCGATGCATTGTGATATTGAATAGTTACCATATGAACATATCAAATCCCTATTATATTTCCTTTCCAGTGCAATAACCAGGAATTTCTATAGAAACAATAATAACGAATATTTTTAAGCTTTCTTGCCTAAATATAAATTACGTCCAAAGAAATTTAACTCTTTCCAGCAGACTATCACATGTTGAAAGTGTGTGCGTGCGTGCAAGTGCGTGTACGCCAGAAGTCAACAAAGCCCTCAAAAGCGCACATCATATATACTCCATCAAAGCATTCCTATCATCTATATTGGCTTCAAATAAGTTAGGGAAAAATCCTCACATCCTTTATCTTAAAATCATCATACAAATTAAATAAATAACTCTTATATCCACCGCTATTGTAGAAAAGCTTTTACAGAAGCACCTCTAGTGTAATGTAAAAATCTAAAACAAGAACATTTATTATCCTTGATGTAAAATGTTTCCATTTCAAATACTCCAGGAAACAGCATGGTTTCCGAATATTTCAAAATAATTAAATCTCCTAATCACTTAAAAAGACCAACTATTGGTCAAAAAATGGAAACCCTGTTGTGGTGCTAAGCCGTTGAACGATTCCCAAAAACCAATAAAGAAAAAGAAACCCTAAAATGGCACTTGATATTTAAATTCAATGCTCATTAATTAGGAAAAATAACACAACAAGCATCAGCCACAGATTAATTTCAGTATTACTCCCAACAAACAACCAGTAGCCAAATAGCGCGCAGAAATGGACAAGTAATTAACACATTAACGTACATTAAGAAAAACAATAATACACACACATATTGACAACACGCAGCCAATACCTTCCAAATTCAGATTATCGCCAAATCCACGCACATGAAGCTTTCAATTTCCACACATAATTTTTTATGTGAAAATGGGAAAATGTGAATTTCAATAGGGTTTGAAACGCTTCTTTGAATCGGATTCTTTACAGCCGGTTGAAAGAATCTGACGGTTTAGTTCTCACGTGTGTGATGGGTTCACGTGTAAGAAATAATATCCGTTGGGATGGATAACATATATATTTTCGAATCAGGATGGAGTAATATAATTTAAATATTTAACATTTTTTAATCCAATTAATATCATTTTTTTATCGTTATTTTACTATTCTAGTCGTCATTTTTTATCTCTCACAGGTAAAATTCACTTTATCTCTAACGGTCAAAAAATCAATTAACAAAATTCCTATCAAACAAGTACTTAATATTATTTTTGGGAGAATATTTTCATAATAATAATTTCCTATGTAGTCAAAAAATTTACATTTGAAAATATGTAATTAAAAATAAGTTTGCAGAAAAATTATGCTTAAATAAAGGTCAAATGGTCTCATCTTCCCTTTAGTGCATCTATAATTATTAAACTCTGATAGAACTGGTTAGGTCGGAAAACCACTTATTCAATCTCTTAACCAGTTCGATCTTAAAGTTTCAATTGAATAAGATAAGTCAATGATCTTTTTTTATTATTACTGTTATTTTGAAAATTGATTAGACACTATTTGATCAATTTTAAGCCCTGTTTATTTCTCATTATTTGCTCATTAGAATGAAAAAGTATGACCATTATCCATCACATCAAGTCACCATTTTTTATTTTTTATTTCTTGTGTAGGACTCATAATGACTATATTTTTCATTCTCACTTTTACATTAATATGTGCCAAACGAGGCCTAAAAATAAGTTCTTGAAATTAGGATGGAGGTTTGATCATCACAGGGGAGATTGATGGGGTAGGTATTCATCATCAAAGTCCTATTTCCCGTTTCTAAATTACAGATATCATTTTCTTTTCAAATGGACCACTGAGAACTCTTCATTCGCAACTAGTTATACAATAGGTAATTTACTGTACATTTTGTAGAGCTTTTGTAAATCATGAGCAGATAGATAAAAGTTATGTATTACGAAATTGAAAATGTCCTCGAAAACATCACTAGACTAGTTTGTTTTATTTAGGTTACAATATTTGAATGGTAAGACTAAAATATTTCAAGTCGTTACTAGGCTTTATCGCGGTTGGATTTTGATCGATTTAGACACCAACCTAAAATCAAAATCCAATTGGTTAGTTTGGTGAATTTCAATCCAAATCAATCCACTCTAACTCTTAAACCAAACTCCGGTTCGATTCGGTTAGTCAGTTTGGACTTTTAGTCCAAATTGATTTTCTTTTAAAAAACAAATTGTTAGGATTGTGGGTTCACATAGATTACAAAAATTAAAATAACTACATAATTTTATATTACAATAATTATTGATTAATAAATAAAATCAGGTTAATAGAGACAGATCAACAAAAAGCTTAAGAATTTGTTGCTTTTTATATATTATATTATGTAGCTGACTGCTTGAATAGAAAAAACTGGTTAAATATAATATAATAAGCTTATAAAAAGAAATTTTCAGTACTATTAATTATTGATAACATCATAGATTGAAAGGAATTGAGATATAGTTATGAGATTATGGTTCATTTTTTTATTCTTTTTTTCCTAAAAAAAGAACAAAAATGGTAAACATGTAAGTGGATTCGATCAGTTTGGTTAACCAGCGATGGCTAAAACGACCCATCATGATTTTATTTAAAAAAATCAAACCAAACCAATTATCTTTATCAAACCGACCCGAGCCAGTTCAATTTGATTGATTTAATGGATTTTTCGATTTTTTTATCCAAACCTAATTGTTACATGGAGTGTTTAGATGAAGTTTGGTTGATCATGTGCTCAAATATACATAATATATCGACAAAAATAAGAGGCTGTTTAATGGGGATTAAAATTAATTTTTTTGGTAGATTGTAATAGAAGTTTTTGAAATGTGTGATTGAAAAGTTGTGGGACTCATGAAAGATGTGATTAATATTGATTGTTTGACTTTGACTTCGACTTCGACTTCGATTTCAATTAAAAATTTCATAACCAAACATGGACTAATATTTAACAAGTTTATAAGCTTGAAAATGTAACCAAAAAACATGATAAGTGAGAAGAATCTTGATTGATAAAATATTTTAAGTCAGTACTTGGAGTGTCTAGATGAAATTCAGTCGATCAAAGTCCTTGGAAAGAATATTATGATATTTTTTGAATAATATAGAAACGAAATATCATTTCGTTCAAATTTTATTAGATATCTACACATGAGAATTTTAATGAACTTAATAACTAAAAATTTATGATTTAGATAAAATTACTTCAAAAATTCATTGTTACATAATATTTTATTAAGAATTTGAAATATGGAGTATTGATTTCCAGCCAAATTTTTCTTACATTATTTACAATAAATCGGAATATACATTCAGAAATTAAAACTATTTTACTATTTAGAAACAAAACTTCTGTGTTTTAATATTTACATTATTTAAAATTGTTACAAAAATTTATTTTTGATGGAATATCCCTTAGATAAGTAGCATATTCTTCGCCATCTTGGACAACAAATCAAGTAATTTTTATTTTTCGCAGAACATTAATTGCTTAACAAATGAATAGAAAAGAAGGCAGATCTCAAGAATATTTATACAGCTTGTTGACCACCAAAAATGGCTCATCCACGTGGTCAACTTATAGCTACTCCACGTATTCCTCCCTGCGAAATGAACAAACTGTCAGGCGCACACGGTCGGAACCGACGGGGGTGGTGGCGGCCGTATACACTCCGATGGTCAAGTCAGGTTTGGGTGGTCGGAACAGTGCCCAGGGGCTACACAAATCAATCAATAAAGGGGGAGGAGAATATATAAACTTGTTATGGAATGCTATGTATTGAGAGTTTCATTCTTTTTTCTCTTTTTTCTTGCCTCTTGCCAAACCTTGGGTATTTATAGGTGGTATGAATCGCTGGATGTGGAACGCGTGTGTACATCTGACGGTATGAAGCGTCTGCTCATAGGCGTCAATCAGCCACGCTTGTAGAGTGGGCGGACAGTTTGTTTCCCCCGAGTTGAATTGACATAAAGTTGATAAATCATATCAAATAGCCTCATGGAGACGTCAAATCAATTTAAGCCTTAGGTGCAGGACAAATCTTAAATTGATGGCGGATCTTCTAACCGGGGTCCACTTGATCTCGACCTCGGAGGTGAGATGCTTCGGCAGATCAGTAGTAGGAATCGATATATCACTTCGGAGAAGCTTCGGGAGGGTCGTTTTCAGGTCGGAGTAAATGGTGCTGCATAGGGTCTACTTGATCTCGACCTCGGGTGGTGAGATGGCACTTTGGTATCGAGGCGCGAATAATCGAGGCGTAACAGTGGTCCCCCAAATCCGGGAATGAATATTTATATTATGCATGGATTTGTTTTCCTGACCGGGCCGCGAGTAATGGGACCTTTTGGGGATCGATTCGTCGCAGCAGCTGAGGTTAGGATAATAGGCAGATGCGGGGCATTCGCGTCAGGCGCGTCCCAGCTTTGTGAAGTTGGAGAAAAAGCTCATCTGCCGTCGATGCGCTGACAGAACAGGTCGACGCGTGGGGATAGTTGAAACTTTGTAAAGCATGGGAGGAAATGCAGCGTCTGAGGCGATGACCCAATGGGGCGTTCGCGTCAGGTGCGTCCAAGCTTTGTAAAGTTGGAGGAGGAACTCATCTCGCATCGATGCGTTGACGGAAAAAGGTCGACGCGTGGGGAGATGGCTGAAACTTTGTAAAGCATGGGAGGAAATGCAGCGTCCAAGGCGATGACCCAATGGGACGTTCGCGTTAGGTGCGTCAAAGCTTTGTAAAGTTGGAGGAGGAACTCATCTCTCACCGATGCGTTGACGGAAAAAGGTCGATGCGTGGGGAAATGGTTGAAACTTTGTAAAGCATGGGAGGAAATGCAGCGTCCGAGGCGATGAGCCAATGGGGCGTTCGCGTCAGGTGCGTCCAAACTTTGTAAAGTTGGAGGAGGAACTCATCTCGCACCGATGCGTTGACGGAAAAAGGTCGACGCGTGGGGAGATGGCTGAAACTTTGTAAAGTATGGGAGGAAACGCAGCGTCCGAGGCGATGAGCCAATGGGGTGTTCGCGTCAGGTGCGTCCAAGCTTTGTAAAGTTGGAGGAGGAGCTCATCCGAGGCGACCCAAACGTCCAATGATTTGACAACTGTTGCGTGTTTCCAAGGTGACAGTTGGGTGCCATGCCCATTCTCCTAAAAGGTTGCTGCGGCTAGCAATTATTATTGACGGCTGGTTGTAACCGAAGTGACGCGTTTCAATTTAGCGTGAAGGTCACAGCGACATCTTGGGCCTAGATCAAATCTGGCGTTTCATTTCAACGGCCCGGATTGAGGATGCGACGAACGGCTTAGATTGATCGCATTTGAATTCAACGGTGGAGATTGGACTTGTTTTTCCTATAAAAGGAGGACTCTGGGGTTTTCTCAGACTTTCTACCTTT
Organism: Olea europaea var. sylvestris; assembly: GCF_002742605.1. Classification (NCBI taxonomy): domain Eukaryota; kingdom Viridiplantae; phylum Streptophyta; class Magnoliopsida; order Lamiales; family Oleaceae; genus Olea; species Olea europaea. The sequence goes on from NW_019239435.1 coordinate 19,534, forward strand.
GCAAGACTAAAATCACAATTTGCTCTCAAATTTCCGGCGATTTTCGACGTTTTGCAAGCAACTCTGGCGAGAAAGAACGATACTTCCGGCGATCCTACACCATTTTCGGCTAGGAAAAACTTCCAAACCCGTAAGCTTCAGCACCCATTTGGACTTTCAAAAATTTCTTAACAAATGGCCTCGGAAGGGAGTTTTGGTTTGGGGAGGGGCTTAGAAATAGTGAGGGTGGACGAGCCCATTGTGGCGACCTCCTCAGAAATAGTTGGGGCAATAATGGGGAGGGGGAGAACATATGGAAATGACCGGATAGCCCCCCAGATACTTTTGTGCATTTGGGGGGCGTCGAACTACCCATCAAAATTAAGGGAGGCCGACCTGGGTAGACTTAGGACAGAATATAAGATCCCAAACAGTGTAGACTTGATCCTCCCCGGCCCGGAAGAGAGAGCCTGTTACCCAAAGCCGGGCTGTGTGGCCATTAGTGAGGCGATCCTTAGGGCCGGACTTAGGCTGCCTATCCACCCATTCTTTAGGTTGGTGCTTAGGTCTTATGGGCTAGCCCCGACACAGCTCAATCCAAACTCCTGGAGCCAGATGGTGGGCTCCTGGATGTTGTGGAAAGAGGCGTCATTAGGGGTGGAGATGCCCCTTTCCGTTTTCCAGACCCTCTATATACCCAAGGTTACTGCCGGGGGGATAAGACTCGGGGTTGGTACTATCTTACGTCATGGGGTTCCCACACTCCATTCATGATCGATCTGCCGAGCTCCATCAAGGAATGGAAGAGCTCATGGTGCCGGGCAGCGGGGCGATGAGACACAATGGAGGGGGACCCCCTGGCTCCTCTTACAGTCCTGGCGAAGTTTTTAACAATTAGTGAGTACAGTAGTTACTCCTTTTATTTTCTCTTCGGTTCAGCTTGTGTCTAACGGTTATGTTTCCATTCGTAGGTTCTCTTCCTCGGTGCGAGCTATCAATAGAGGACTTCGACACTATCTGTGTCATTTATCAGCTGCCTCAGAAAAGAGGTCCTACCACAGGCTGATCCGGAAGAACATCCATTTCATCACTCACGACTTAATGGCATCTCAAGGTAATAGGACCGAAGCCCATACTTTTTTTATTCCGAACTCCCTAGACTTGTACTAATTCCTTATTTGTTCCTTTGCAGATGACTTCAACAAGAAGCTGAAAGTACGTCCCGACTTCAAGACCATCCAGAAAATGATGGCTGAGGCACGGGCACTGAAGGCTTCCTCCTCTTCGTATAAGAAGCAAATGGAGGAGCTGGTGGAGGCCAGTAAGAGGCTCCAGCCTCCGACGGAGGAGGAGGTTCGGGAGGACCCGGAGGCTGACCTCCGAAGGAAGGGCAAGAAGAGTGCCGCCCCTCCCAGACGCCCAACTGTGGCGAGGCCACCCCCAGTTTTGAGGCAGACAACTATTCCCACGGGGGTGGCCCTCCCGGAGAGAAACCCCGCTCCAGCAGAGCCCGTTGCTCCCCCGGACACAGCACCCCTTGCTGCTGTACCCATTGAACAAGTTCCGGGCAGTAGAGGAGAAAAAGGGCCCGCTCCACCAAAGAGGTTGATTTCCTGGGCACCAATCAAGAAGAGCCCATAAGGGAGGTGTTGGAGGCTCTTCCTCCAGAGACAGCTACGGTGGCGGTGGTCCACAGCAAATATTGGACTGAAAAGTGGAGGGACCACACCGCCTCCTGCACGGTCGAAGATTTGGTGGCGGCGAACAGCGCCTGCGTGGCCCGGGCACTAAGCACAAGCATCCAGCTCGAGGGCTTGGTGAAGGATCTAAACTCCAAGAGGGAGGACCTCGCCAAGCGCCTCGAGGAGGCGATGCATTATGGGGATGTTGTGCGAGCGGCCCAGGCCAAAGCCACCAAGGCAGAGGAGGGGAAGAAAGCTGCTGAGGTCCAGCTTACTGCTACGCAAGCAGAGGTGGAGCGGCTGAAGAAAGAGCTCTACGAAGTGGAGTGCCAAGTGGCTGTTGTGACTCGGCGACTTGACCACGCTAACGAGCACCACAAGCTCGCCATCGATGCTCTGGAGGCCTCTAACAGAGAAAAGGCAAAGCTGAAGCAGCAGACAGAGGCCCAGTCAGAGGAGATCGCCTCTTTGAAGGAGGAATTGAAGTCTGCAGGGGAGGTGGCAGTCCAGAATTTTATTGACCACTTCGAAGACCATCCCCTTTACGACGACTTTGCCAACTTCTGGGCCTTGTGGAGTGCCCAAAGCCTACTGGGTCGACTGAAGGAGGTGCATCCTACTTTGGACATCTCTCAACTGGAGGCAGAGTTTTGGGGACCAACTGGAGGTCGGCCTGATAAAGTTACTGAGGAGGCTCTAGAGGCCCAGGAGGCGGCCAATGCTGAAATTCCTCCCACAGACTAGGGTTTTCTTTTTATCTTGTAATGACTTCGTCCCCCAATGTACTTTAATTTTGTGAAATGGAATGAAAAATTTTTGTTAAGTCTTTTGGCTTCTGCTTCTTTGTATTCCTTTTGTTTTATACTTGTATGAATGACAAACATTAGACTAATTGCCTCGCGACAACGATCGGTTAACAATTGTGAATCGGTCCGCTTAAGCGAACATAAGTCCAAACACTTAAGTGAGCAGGAAGTGATTCCTAACTTCAACTTCTTAATAATCTGAGTTCAGACCAATTGGAGAAACATGAGGAACCGCTTGGTAATCAGCTAATAATTGACTATCGGATCGCTCAAATGAACCTTCCGAAGAACTGAGGAAGCTATTCCCTAGCTGATCTGGTTTGGAACTGGAAATTCATTACTAAGATAAATTACACCACCCTTTACAAAGGCGATTCCATCACTTAAGAAACGTTACAACCGAGATCAGATCGGAACAACCGATTCGCTATGACACCTTAGGATCAGATCGGAACAGTCTTATCACTGGTAGTATTTTCTCAAGTGCTCGATGTTCCACTTGTGAGGTAGCATCCTTCCTGACATATCTTCGATCTCGTAGGTACCAGGTCGGGATTCCCCTCGAATGCGGTAAGGGCCTTCCCAGTTTGGGCCGAAAATTCCTGACCCGGTTGGTTTTGAAGATTGGAAAACTCTTTTGAGGACGAGGTCGCCCAAGCGGAGAGTTCTGTTTCTGACCTTGGAGTTGTAAAAGCGGGTCATCTTGCGATGATATTTTGCCAAGGTCATTTGGGAAGTCGCTCTCTTTTCCTCAAGGAGGTGCAGTTCACTTATTCGTGCCTCATCATTGCCGATCTCATTGAAATGTATCCGTCGATATGATGGGGCCCCAACTTCGACCGAACTCATTGCTTCGGCTCCGTAGGTCATAGAAAATGGGGATTCGCCGATTGCAGTCCGGCAAGTCGTTCTGATGGTCCAGAGGACGTGGGGGAGTTCGTCAACCCAGGCGCCTTTCGAGGCATCTAGTTTCCTTTTCAGGGTGTGCTTGATAGTCTTGTTTACTGCTTCAACCTGTCCATTTGCTTGGGGGTGATGTGGAGTCGAGAAGTCCTTCTTTATGCCCAGTTCGTCGCATAAGTCTCGCATCTTCCTATTGTCGAACTGCCGCCCATTATCAGAGACAATGGAGTGGGGGATGCCGAATCTACAAATGACGTTTTTCCAAACGAACTTCTTAGTATTAGCCTCGGTGATTCGGGCAAGGGGTTCTGCCTCGACCCACTTAGTGAAGTAGTCGATGGCGACAATGGCGAAAGTTGCGCTTCCCCTCCCTTTTGGGAGTGGACCAATGAAGTCGATGCCCCACTTGGTGAATGGCCAAGGGCTGGTCACTACAGAGAGGCTCTGAGCAGGCTGTCTTTGCACATTAGAGAAGCATTGGCACTTGTCACATTTCTGGACAAATTGGCAAGCATCCCTTTTCAGGGTTGGCCAGAAGTAACCTTGACGGAGAACCTTATGTGCCAGAGCTGTCCCTCCGGAGTGATTTCCTCAGATCCCTTCATGTATCTCTCTGAGTATGTATGTGGCCTCTTCGTCGCCCACACATCGGAGAAGGGGCGAAGTGAAGCCTCTCTTGTAAAGGGTGTCTTCTTGAAGGACGAAGTGTGCAGCCCTTCTTCTTAATTTTCTTGCTTCGCCTCTGGAAGCAGGCAGTGTTTGTTCCTTCAGATACGCGATTATGGGCTGTATCCACAATGGGGTGCCTTCTATCCACAGTAACTCTTCGCCTTCGAAGGTGGAGGGCTTCGATAAGTGTTCAATGGGGACGATGTTTAGAAGCTCTGAGTCCATGCTGCTGGCTAACTTTGAGAGGGCATCTGCATGGGCATTTTCTAGACGGGGGACTTGAGCTAGTTCGAACCTTTCGAAATGGGGAATTATGTCCAGAACCAGCTTCAAGTACGCAAGCATGTTACCATCTTTGACTGCGAAATCCCCATTTACCTGATTTATTACGAGCTGAGAATCACTGCTTGTTAGGAACTTCCTGACCTGCATTTTCTTAGCGAGCCTTAGACCTGCCAGAAGGGCCTCATATTCGGCCGCGTTGTTCGAGGCTCTGAAGTCGCATCTTACCGCACAATTTAGCAAATGGCCTTTCGGGCTCTCCAACACGATTCCTGACCCAGCGCCAGCCTCTCCTGAAGACCCATCTACAAACAATTTCCATGTGGGGGCTCGGTCGGTTCCATTATGGCCTCCATTTCTGGGGCTTTGGTAAACTCGACCATAAAATCGGCAAGGGCCTGGCCCTTGATAGCGTGTCTAGGTCGGAACGTGAGATCGAACTCGCTGAGCTCGATAGCCCATTTCAGCAGGCATCCCGACGCGTTCGTTTTCTGCATCACTTGCCTTAAAGGAAAATTGGTGAGGACTTGTATTGATTGGGCTTGGAAATATGGCCTCAGCTTTCTTGAGGCCGTGATAAGTGCGAGTGCCAGTTTTTCCATGTCGGAGTAGCGTGTTTTAGCTGGGAGAAGTGCTTTGCTGATGTAATACACCGGCAATTGAAGCTCATTTTCTTCCCTGGTTAGGACCGCGCTGACTGCCACGTCTGAAACTGTTAGGTACAGCAACAGAGATTCATCCGGCTGGGGTTTCGACGGGAGGGGTGCTTCCCCGAGGTGTTTCTTCAGAGACTCGAAGGCTTCTTGGCACTCCGAAGTCCATTGGAATCTCTTTCTTTGCTTCAATACATTGAAGAAAGGTAAGCTTTTATCAGTGGCTCTGGAGATGAAGCGGCTGAGTGCGGCTATCCGGCCATTGAGATTTTGGACCTCCTTCGGTTTCTGAGGTGACCTCATTTCTAGTAAGGCCGCTACCTTTGCCGGATTTGCCTCAATTCCTCTTAGATTTACAATGTATCCCAAGAACTGGCCTGATGCCACTCCTAAAGTGCACTTGAGGGGGTTCAACTTCATGTTATACTTTCTGAGTATCTGAAAGGTTTGGTCAATGTGACTCACGTGTTCGGCCGCCTGGAGGCTTTTGACCAACATGTCGTCCACATAGACCTCCATGATTTTGCCAATGAGTTCGGCAAACATCATGTTGACTAACCTCTGGTATGTGGCCCCGACATTTTTCAATCCGAAGGGTATAACTTTGTAGCAATACAACCCCCTGTCCGTAATGAATGATGTAGCTTTCTCATCAGGTCAGAACATGGGTATCTGGTTGTACCTTGAGTACGCATCCATGAAACTCAGTAGTTCATGCCCAGCAGTGGAGTCTACCAGTTGATCAATTCTTGGAAGTGGGAAGCTGTCCTTGGGACACGCCTTATTCAGGTTTGTGAAGTCCACACAGACCCTCCACTTCCCGCTGACTTTTTCACAAGAACCGAGTTGGATATCCACCTCGGATATATGGCCTCTCTGATGAAACCACTGCGGCTAAGTTTACTTACTTTGTCTTTCAGCGCCTCGTACCGTTCCGGGTTCAGGGCACACCTCTTCTGTCTATGGGGGGCATAGGAGGGGTTGATGTTAAGGTGATGGCAACTGATCCTAGGATCTATTCCCACCATATCTTCATGTTTCCATGCGAAGACATCCAGGTTTTCTTTCAGGAATCGTATCATCTCAATTTTTGCTTCGGGCGATAATGACTTCCCTATGCGCAAGACTTGATTGGGGTCTTCTGGATTGACTAGGAAAGTTTTCAGTTCTTCCATGGGGGTCGCATTTGGTTCATAATCGATTATTCGGGGGTCTAACTCATCAAGAGGGTGTCCTTGTTCAGGGGCCTCTTCCATGATGACATCTTCCTCTTATTCAGAGGTATGCCCTTGTTCAGGGGCGTCGAGCATTTCCATGTCCGTACCGGCTTCAGCGCGTACTTCGGCTAGGATTACATTGACAGTTCGGGGCTCAGATTTACGCAACGAGTTTAGGTAGCATGCCCTGGAACCCATCTGATCGCCCCGGACTGTTGCAATCCCATGTTCAGTTGGGAATTTCATGCACAGATAGTGAATGGACGTCACAGCCCAAAGATCTTTTAGAGTGTGTCTGCCCAATACTCCATGATAAGCCGACCTATGATCTACCACCAGAAATTCCATGAAATGCTGGGCGACCAGGGGGGCCGAACCCATTTCCACAGGCAGGGTGATCCGCCCTCGTGGGATGATGCTGTCCCCAGTGAATCCGAACAGTGGGTCGGTCATGGGGATTAACCCATGTTCAATTTGCATTTTGTCAAAAGTGGAGCCGAACAATATGTTCACGGAACTGCCATTGTCAACGAGCATGCGTTTCAATCCATTTCTAGCCACTACGACTCTTACAACCAAAGCGTCGCAATGGGGATGGTGAACTCCCTCTGAGTCTTCCTGGGAGAAGGTGATTGGGGCCATCTTGTTTGCTGATTTCGATTCGTCGACAATGTAGGTGATCATCGGGGGATCGTTAGCTTCTCTTGTATAATTTCTCTGGGCATTCCTGGTGTTGCCACCGACATGGGGTTCCCCAATGATGGTATCGATTTCCCTGATGACCTGGCCTCCAGGGAATTGGGCTTGGTTCCCTTGCCTGGATTGGCCTCGGTTTCTCGATTCTCTTCTGCGAGGAGATTGTTCCTGGTGACCTCTTCCTCCCCTCCTCGAGGAGGTGGATCTGCGGGGTGCTCGTTTTTGCTGAAAGTATGGGGGTTGCTTCGATCAGGGCGCCGATTGGCATCACTACATTCGCTGGTTTCATGCCCGTATAGTTGATGGAAAGTACAAAATCTTGCTCCTGCCAAGGGCCTGTTTGGCCTCTTTTTCTTCTTCTTGTTGTTGTCAGTTCTTCCAGATGGTCCTGCCTCAGCGGGTGCGTTATCATATGCCAACACCGGCACTGCATTCAATGTGGCGGAAGCTAGGGCCTGTCTGGATGTGGGAGATATGGTATGCCCTGCTTGGGTCCATTGCTGAGTAACAAGGTGCGCTGCGGGGCCTCGACCTACTTGCCTCTGTGGGGGAGGGAGTCCCTGCGTGGCACGGTTGCGATGATCAATTATTTCTTCACTAACAATTTCCACTCTCACCATCTCCACCAGCTCGTCGTATGTGGAGGGATTTTTGCTACGCACGTCCCTCCAAAACAAAGTGTTCATGTTGAGACCACCTTTCAGGGCTGAAAGGGCTTCCCTGTCAGTGACCTGCTCGCAGTACGTAATTTCGTCTGTAAACCTGGCGAGATAGCTTTTCAGCGTCTCTCTAGGGGCCTGCCTCGTGTCTTGCAGGCGTTGAATTGGCGTCTCTCCTTCCCTGCGTGAGAGGTACTGGTTCAAAAATGCTTTCTTCAAGTCTGGCCAACTTCTGATGCTTAGGGGAGGAAGCCTACTGTACCACACCTCGGCGGCTCCACCTAGTGTTAAATGGAAGGCTCTGCACTTTAGAGCAAGTAAGGCTCTCCTAAGACTCATTTGTGTCATATACTTTGTGAGGTGCTTCTCCGGATCCCCTTTCCCCTCATACTTGGGGATCTTAGGGGGCATGAAGTTAGTTGGCATTGGGAAGCTTTGAATTTTCCTTGAGAAAGGGAGGTTATCGTCATCGTCGTCAACCTCATAAGATCGACAGGGCCCTTCTGATCCTTCATCATCTTGGATGTCTTGGGGTGGAGGAGGTGCTTTTCCCCGGCTCCCCCAATCGACTAAGTTTCTCCTCTCCCTCCTATTTCTAGGAGGAGGAGGAACATGCTCTTCTTCGCGGTCTGACCGGACCGACCCTCTTGCCGGGCGGATCCTATTGCTAAGATCGTTCCCTATCCGGTCGAAGACGCTCACTGACCTCTGGTCATCGTGTTCTTGAGGAAAGTTGTCCCCCAAGAGTGGTTCTGATGGATGACTCTCTTGCACATAAGATGTCGCTTCGGTGTTCTCCTCTCTTTCGAGAAGACGTTCTGCGTGCCGGCTCATGTGGCCTTGAGAGTGAGACAAAGGGATTTCCTGTACCGGATAAGATCCTTGGGGCCTCTGGTGTCCCTGGGCTTGCATGAGAAGTTCCCGCATCGCCATATTCTGAGCTGCTATGTCTCTCATACTCGCAGCTATCTGGGCCATTCCTTCAGTGAGTATGGCTGTTCTTTCGCCTCGTCGGCACCGGTGATGCAGTCTCTGATGAGTAACATTGTTATGGAGTACCTCTTCTTCAGAGGCCTCTCTCATGGGATTGTCTTTATGGCTATAGCTCATCCTACCTCTTTTTTCAAGGGTAGTAAGAACTTGGATTGTAATTCGACTTTGTTCTTTTTCAAGAATGCCCCCTTTTCAGGGTCTGTCGTCGGTTTTCCGGTGTCTTCTCCAATGGGGAACGCAAAACTTCAAATGGGGAGTGAGTTTCTCACAGACGGCGCCAAACTGTTGACCTCCAAAAATGGCTCCTCCTGTGGCCAACTTATAGCTACTCCACGTATTTCTCCCTACAAAATGAACAAACTGTCAGGCGCACACGGCCGGAACGGACGGGGTTGGTGGCGGCCGTATACACTCCGACGGTCAAGTCAGGTTTGGGTGGTCGGAACAGTGCCCAGGGGCTACACAAATCAATCAATAAAGGGGGAGAAGAATATATAAACTTGTTATGGAATGCTATGTATTGAGAGTTTCATTCTTTTTTCTCTTTTTTCTTACCTCTTGCCAAACCTTGGGTATTTATAGGTGGTATGAATCGCTGGATGTGGAACGCGTGTGTACATCTGACGGTATGTAGCGTCTGCTCATAGGCATCAATCAGCCGCGCTTGTAGAGTGGGCGGACAGTTTGTTTCCCCCGAGTTGAATTAACATAAAGTTGATAAGTTACATCAAATAGCCTCATGGAGACGTCAAATTAATTTAAGCCTTAGGTACAGGACAAATCTTAAATTGGCGGCGGATCTTCTAACCGAGGTCCACTTGATCTCGACCTCGGAGGTGAGATGTTTCGGCAGATCAGTAGTAGGAATCGATATATCACTTCGGAGAAGCTTCGGGAGGGTCGTTTTCAGGTCGGAGTAAATGGTGCTGCGTAGGGTCTACTTGATCTCGGCCTCGGGTGGTGAGATGGCACTTCGGTAGCGAGGCGCGAATAATCGAGGCGTAACACAGCTCACATCTTTCCATCTAAAACAAAGTGCGATGAAAATTCAATCAAACTGTTAAATCACCAACACATCTCTACAGAAAAGTGTTGGGTTTATGATCCAAATTAGGAAAAAAATGGTTTCTTTATTTTCATGTGAAAAATATTGTTTCCTTATTTTCACGGGATTTTATTGAAAATATATTGTTTCCTTAACATTATTTCCATTTTTATGGTATGGTATGTATCTATAAATAGCGGTCTCTTCTTTTAGTTTAGTTCAAGCCAAAATTGTTGTGTTGTAATATTTCTCTCCATATCGTTGTTATAATAAAACATTGTTTCCTCTGCTTAACTCTCTTTGATTTTTTTTACTTTAAATCTTGTTTCATCTTTTTGATCTTGTTACATATTTTATACTACGTAATTAATCTCAATCATTGCATTGCTTTTGGGATCAACAAGTGGTATCAGAGCTAGGTTGCAAGTTTTTCGTGATTTGATTGGGATTTTTTTTAGAGATGGCTCTATTGAAATATGATATTTCACTGTTGGATCGCAATACAAGATTTTCTCTGTGGCAAGTAAAGATAAGAGCTATTTTGGTGCAGTTGAATTTTGACGATGCGTTGCTGAATTTTGAGAAGATGCCAGCTAATTAGATAGTGGAGGAGAAACAACGGAGAGATTCGAAGGTATTATCGCAAATTCATCTTCATTTATCCAATACTCTTCTGCATGACGTCTTGAAGGAGAAAACAACGGCTGCTTTGTGGTTGAAATTGAAGTAGCTATGCATGACTAAAAGTTTTACTAGCAAACTGGCTAGAAAACAAAAGTTGTATTCCCATCGCATGGCGGAATGAGGGTCACTAGAAGACTACATTTTTATGTTCAAGGAAATAGTTGTACATTTAGAGACATTGGAGGTTAAGTACAATGAGTATGATCTTGCCTTGATCCTATTGTGTTCTCTGCCCTCCTCTTATTCGTCATTTTGGGACACCATTCTGTACAGTCGTGATACTTTGACAATTGAGGATGTTTACGATACTTTGTTCTCGAAGGAAAAGATGAAGCATATGGTTGGAGTTATATCGAGGGATGAGAAAGCTCTGGTATCTCATGGTGACCGACGAAGGGGTAGATTGAGAACGAACTTCAACAAGTTGTACTGCTTTTACTGCAGGAGAAAGTGACACGTTAAGAAATATTGTGATAAGTTGCATGCAAAAGGTAATTTAGCTACAAATCATAGGGGACAATCATACAATTCGGACGTGACTAATATTATCGAGGATTTTTTGGATGGCGGTGATTTGATGTTGACCGTGGTATCTGACATAGAGTCTAAACTTAACAAGGAGTAGATTCTCGATTCAGCATGTTCGCATCATATGTGTTCTAGTCGAAATTTCTTTCAGACATATGAAGCTGTCAAGCAAGGTAGAGTTGTGATGGGAAACAACGAGTTTTGCCGTGTTACTGGAATTAGTCGAGTCAGATTAAGGTTGCAGGATGGGACGGTCAGAACAATTGATCAGGTTCGACATGTTCCAGACCTGAAAAGAAATCTCATCTTGATGAGTACCCTAGAAGCATAATGATATAATTTCTCTGGTGGAGGTGGAGGTGGAGTCTTGAAGGTCCTAAGGGGTGTTCGGATTGTATTAGAGGGACGAAAAAAGTCTTAGTTGTACATCTTACAGGGAAGCACAGAGCCAGTTAAGAGACATCTGGACAAGTTCAGTATCATGGTGGATATTCAGTTAAGTATAGTATATTTTGTGATGGACTCTAGGTCGGTTCAAAATATTGCTCAGGGGAGTATTGGTGATTCCTCTTTGCCACCATTTTCAGCGGATACACTGTGTTCAGTTGCTAGGGTTGGACTCACGGAGCGTAAGTACATGGGTGTCAGTGATGTCTGTAATGCTTTCGGGATCGTTTAAGGTGATAGTTCTAGCAATGGGCCTTCTAATCAAGCATTTGGTGTGGTTTTTGCTATAGGGTGTACTTCAACCCTGTTTGGTTAACATTAATTCCTTGGTGAAATTTTGGGAACTCGAGAGTTGGGTTCAATGTCGCTTGTAGATGTTGAGCAGAGGAATATATTTTTTTTTGTGATGGAGAGTTTTCGTTACTGTTTTGAAGAGTTCGATTATTTTGATGCAGTTGGATATATTTTTCCAGGTGGAGAAATTTTGAAGTTTCATTCGTTGCACTGAAATTTGGGTCAAGGTAAAGATTGTTGGATTTATAATTCAAATTAGGAAAAAAATTATTTCCTTATTTTCACGTGAAAAATATTGTTTCTTTATCTTTACATGATTTTATTGGAAATATATTATTTATTTAGTTCATGTTATTTTCATCTTTATGGTATAATATGTACCTATAAATAGTGGTTTCTTCTTTCAATTTAATTCAAGCTAAAATTGCTGTGTTGTAATTTTTCTCTCTATATCATCGTTAAATATTCTTTGGAGAAACGTTTAGTTAGGGAGAGAGCATTGGTGAAGATGTTTTGGAAAGCAAAACCAACCATAAGCGTGTACTTGAAGGGCTTCCAACCTCACGCCAGTTTGAAAAGCATAACAAAAAGTTTCAGAGGAAAAAGCTTCTCATTGTAAAGAACATTTCTCAGAATTTAATAAATCTTGCCATGACCCTTCTATGAGCTCTTCTCATGCCCATTATAAAAAGTTCATACTTTCAAATACTAGGAAAAGATGAATCAAACATGAATAAGAAATCCTAGTTGCACATTATTCCTAGATCAAACAATAAGAAGTGAAAACCCTAAATCTAAACACATTAATGCAAGTCCATTGTAGCTTCAAACGAAAAAACTCTGTTCCTTTGACTCCAACCCAATAAAAAAATAAAGAAAATAAAATTCAAGCTTCTAGTATATTCCAACATCCAAGTCTCCATAAAGCATCAAATTGGTAGTGTTTTCAAATTCCAAGCAACTATGATAATCTAAATAAAAGATACACTAGTCAAAATCACCTTTACTAATCAATCGACAACTTCTTCGCAAGGGGCACTTCAATTTACACACTGTTGTGGTTCAATTTACACCCTATTGTGTAAAAGTGTGCTTCCACAATTTTATTTGATGAAAGCATGATTTACTTATTGACAACTCTTTAAGTGATTCCCAAAGGCTGGATCTTTGATACGCAGCACCTCTCTAATCGGTGGATGAGCCTTGTAGACCCTTCTGATTTATACCCCAAAGTGACGTTTGGATTATGAGATCGTTTCATTTTCTCATGTTCGTCCATTCCTCTGCTTTAGAGAGAGAAAACCTAATTCCTCACTAGGGTTTCGCATTTTGAGTGATCTAAGTGTGTAAATGTTGAAATCTTGAGTGATATTTTAGATTGAGAGTGTGCTTTGTATTTCTAAGTGATTGTTGATGTGAATCTGAGTGATTCTATTGATCTATGGAGGTTAACACAGAACTGAGTGTTCTAGTGTGATTCTTGGTGATAGGCTGTTGATCAATCTTGGCTCATTTGTAAAGATAAGTCTCTGTGGCTTTGTATTGTTATTTCTGAACTGTTTGTAAATTTTGGCTACCATATTTTTAGCTTATAGTGAAATTGAGCTTTATCTATTTATAATGGATGCTCAAGAGGGGATTTTGCGTTAGAAGTGATCGCCAAAGCTCTAGGGCACCAAAAAATCCTTAGTGGTGAATTTTATTTTCTACAATTTTCTTGTGTGATGTGTTGTTGGTTTACTTGATTCTTGACTAATCTTGGGTATTGATCAATCTTTTCAGTAGTATATAAAGCGAGGCTTGCAAACCTTTGATATTGGATCTTCGATTGAACTGTGGATTTGAAATTAACCTTGAAAACGTGTGAACACTATTGGAGGAATCTGAGTTCTTTGAACTCGTCTGGTGAGATCTTTCCTATACTTTGTTAGCTGGTAATTCTAATTTTCTAACTTTTCCACTGATTTACCTTACACCGCATACCTCCCAAGATTGGTCTTTGTCCAAAGGCCCTATAGAGGTCTTGAGAATCTGAGATAACAACTTGGTTGAGGAGTGTAATTGGAGTGATCTTGCAGGAGAAGTCGGTGAAATATAGTATCTATGTCTATGATTCTTCTCTTGTACTTAGTGTCATATGTTTACTATTTGAGCCTACACATCCTAGTGCATTATTGTTGTGCCTAAACCCTAATTGTAGTGTGTCCTCTCGTTGTGTGTCATCTCATTGCATTCTTTGTAATTCAAACGTGTCTATTTTCTTGCTGCATACATGTGATGACCACTGCTAAGTTTGAAGTAAACCTGTATGATGGGAGGGGGATTTCAATATGTAGAGTCAAAAAATGAGGGCTATTTTAATGCAATTAAAATGCACAAGAGCTCTAGATAATTCTTGGCCTGCTGATGGAAGGAGGGATTTCAATATGTAGAGTCAAAAAGTGAGGGCTATTTTGATGCAATTAAAATGCACGAGAGCTCTAGATAATTCTTGGCCTACTGATATGTTTGCGTTTAAAAGAACTTAATTGGAATAAATTGATTGGAGCACTATTTTCTTGTACCTTTCTGACAATGTGATTAGAACTATTGGAGAAACTAAAACTGCTGAAGAACTTTGGACCAAATTGAAAGGTAAATATGAGCCTAAAACTGTTCCCAATAAATATTTTTTGCTAAAACAGTTTTCTCTTTTAAACTGGACCCTTCTGTTGATTTGGAAGAGAATTTGAATAGATTTACTAAGCTGACCTAAGACCTTGAAAACTATGATGAAATTAAACTTCATTAGTGATAGACATAAAGATCTCAAGAATGCATTAGAATATGGCTGAGATGAGCTTACCACTGATATTATTATTAATGCTTTAAGAAATAGGGTTCTTGAACTCAAATATGAATCTATCAATAATCAAAATGGAGAAAATCTTTTGATAAAAGACAAAATTGTTGGTATATCTAACTTCCACTTAAAAAGTCCAAATGACTTTAGAAAGAGAAACAATGATAAGATTAAATCCAAAAATAAGGCCAAAGGAAAGAAATGCTACTACTGTGGTAGGATGTGTCACTTTGCCAAAGACTGTTTTAAGAAGCAAAATGATTTAAAAGGAAAGAAATCAAGTGAAGGTAATGCGATTATGTCCCATGATAAACAACAACTTGATAATAGCCTGGTTCATGTTAATATAAAAAAAAGAACCTGAATCAAGAGTTGCTCCTTCCACGTGTCCTAGCAAAAACTATTTTCTGGATTTTGAAAAAACAAAAGGGAGCCAAGTTATCATAGGAAACATGAACCTGTAAAGTAAGAGGAATTGAAACAATCAAATTACTTTTAGAAAATGGAAGAATTTTACTTCTAAAAGGTGATAGATTTGTTCCTGAACTTGAAAGAAACCTTGTGTCTCTAGGGATGTTGGATGATATAGAGTTTGATCACTTCTATCCCCAAAAAAAAACATGATTTATATTTTTTATATGCAAAACCTTTAGTAGGTCTATCTGTAGTAGTTTTAGATGATGATTTTAACCTTGCCCAACTGTGGTATGACTTGGTCACATTGGAAAAAAAGACTTAAAGACTCTACAAACTAAAGGGGTATTTCGAAAATCACACATTGGGGAATTTTTTAATTGTGAACAATGTTTGATTGCTAAACAAGTTAAATTACCTTTTCCCACCAATACTCATAAAAACAAAGCAAATTCTACAATATTTACAGGCTGACCTGTGGGGTCCTACATCCACACGAACATTGTCTGGTCCAGTACTATCTTTAGATTATTGATGATTTTTCGACGAAAATTTGGGTGTTATTGTTGAAATCTAAAAACGAAACTTTTATTGCATTTAAAGATTGGAAAATTCAAATTGAAAATCAAACTAATTTGAAAATAAAAAACTTTAAAAACTGGTAATGAGCTAGAATTTTGCAATATGAGTTTAATCATTTCTGTAAATTAAACGGCATCCTAAGACATAGAACTGTGACATATATACCCCAGCTGAATGGATTGCAGAAATAATGAATAGGACTTTATTAAATAAGGTTAGATGCATTCTTCTAAGTTCGGGCATACCTAAATTATTTTGGGGTGAAGTTGTTAAAACTGTTGCAAATTTAATTAATAGAAGTCTTACTAGTACATTAAATTTTAATGTGCCTGAATCTGTGTGAACACAAAAGCATGTTAATTATTCGTATTTGAAAACTTTTGGTTGTGCTCATATGCTCATCAAAATATTGGGAAACTTGAACCTAGGTCACTAAAGTGTGTGCTTTTGGGCTATGTTGAAAATATGAAAGAGTATAGGCTGTGAGTTTATGGGGAAAAGTGGTTATAGAGTTATAATAAGAAGAAATGTTGTCTTTAATGAGTCTTGTATACCATGTTTAGAAAGGAAGAAAGGAAATTTAACTGAAAATAATGTCCAAACTGATTTGGAGCCTATTAAAGTAGAAAATACCCAAACTATCCCCTTTGAAACTGAACATATTGAAGAAATTGTTTTAAATGAAATTGGTTCAGATTTGAGAGAGTCTAAACAATCTCATAATATGACACTACCACTTGAGGAATACTAACTTACTAGAGATAGGGAGAAGAGTCATATTAGACCTCATCCCAGGTATAACAGTGATGACTTTGTGTCTCTATTCACATTTCAGGAAGAAACAGAATCTGAATCAAACTCTTATAATGATGCCCTAAAATCAAAAGATTCTAAGAAATGGTTAGTTGCTATGGAAAAGGAAATGACCTCTTTGTATAAAAATAAAAAAAAATAGGAATTGGTTAATAAACCTAAGAATCAAAAATTGGTTGATTGCAAGTAGATTTATAAGCTAAAGGAAGGGGAAAGAGGAGGGCTGTAATAAAATTAGATACAAAGCTAAGTTATTTCCCAAAGGTTTCCCACAGAAAGAACGTGTGGATTATGATGAAATATTTTCCCCTGTAGCTAAATATACCACTATTAGATGCATACTTGCATTGGTTGCCCAGTTTAAGTCGGAACTAGATCAACTAGATGTAAAAACTGCATTCTTATATGGTGAATCAGATGAAGTTATTTACATAAAACAACAATAAGGGTTTATTAAAGGTGATCCTAATAAAACTGTGTTTGTTGAAAAACTCTCTATGTGTTTTAAAACAAGCCCCAAGACAATGATATAAAAGATTTGCCTCATTTGTCTCGAAGCTTGGTTTTAATAGAAGCAATTATGATACATGTCTTTACTATAAAGAAGGTGAAGGTAAAGGTTTTCTAAACTTAGTACTCTATGTTGATGATATACTCCTTGCTAGTGCCAATAAATTTGAAAATATTAATCTTAAGTTAAAATCAAAATTTGATATGAAAGATCTTGTACCAGTCAAGAAAATTCTTGGTGTGGAAATTGTAAAGAATGAATAAAATAGGTCTCTTTTCTTAAATCAACAAGGTTGTGTAAATAAGATTTTAAGAAAATTTAATATGTTTAAGTGTAAACATGTGTTATTACCTCTGGCAAATCATTATAAATTGACATCTGATTGTTGTCCTAAAACTCAAGATGAATCTGATAGAATGACTGGAATTCCATATTCTAATGCTATAAGTTCAACAATATATTTAATGATCTGTACCATACCTGATTTGGCCTTTAGTATTAGTGTTTTAAGCATATTCATGGCCAATCTTGGTGAAGCTCACTGGGAGGCATTAGAGCGGTTAATGAAATATCTAAAGGGATCATCCAATTTGGGTCTAATGTTTAAAATGAACAAAGAAGGAGTTATATTAAAAGGCTATACATATTCTGATTTTGCTGGAGATAGGGACAATAGGAACTTCATCTTATTTCTTCACCTTGTGTGGCACAGGTGTAAGGTGGAAATCCCAATTATGAAAGATAGTAGCTCTGTCTCCTACTGAGGCAGAGTATATTGCTGCCACTGATGCTTGTAAAGAATGTATTTGGTTAACTGGGCTTCTTAAAGAACTTGGTTTTGTGGATATAAATCCTGATATTTTCTCTAATAATCAAAGTGCAATACATTTGAGTAAAAACCCCATGTTTCATGATAGAACAAAATACATTGATATCAAATATCATTTTATAAGGGATGTCATTTCAAGAGGATTAATTAAAATTAATAAAGTCTCTACTTCTTTTAATCTTTCTGGTATAGGAACAAAAGTGATACCTTTAAACAAGTTCCAGAACTGTTTAAAGTTTATCTCTTGACACTTTGCATTGATCATACAAGTATACAAAGCAAGTGAAATTATAAGCTACTAGTGAAGCTCCTAGCTGCATTGTTTCCAAAATTGTTAGAAGCAAGGTAGAGATTGTTGTGGTTTGAACCATGAACCTATTGTGTAAAAGTGTGCTTCCGCATTTTTATTTGATGAAAGCATGCTTTACTTATCGACAACTCTTTAAGTGATTCCCAACGGCTAGATCTTTGACATATGACACCTTTCTAATCGGTGGATGAGCCTTCTAGACACTTCTGATTTATACCCCAAGGTGGTGTTTGGATTGTGAGGTCGATTCATTTTCTCTTGTTCATCCATTCTTCTGCTTTAGAGAGAGAAAACCTCATTTCTCACTGGGGTTTCACATTTTAAGTGATCTGTGTGTAAATGTTGAAATCTTGAGTGATATTTCAGATTAAGAGCATGCTTTGTACTTCTGAGTGATTGTTGATGTGAATCTGAGTGATTCTATTGATCTGTGTAGGTCAATACAAAACTAAGTGTTATGGTGTGATTCTGGGTGATAGGCTCGATCGATCTTGGCTCATTCACAAAGATAAGTCTCCGTGGCTTTGTATTGTTATCTTTGAACTGTTTATACTTTTTGGTTGCCATATTTTTAGTTTATAGTGCAACCGAGCTTTATGCATTTATAATAGATGCTCAAGAGGGGATTAGTCGTTAGAAGTGGTTGTCGAACCTTTGGGGCTTCGATAGAAAAACCCCTCGTGTTGAATTTTAGTTTCTAAAGAGGAACACTGTTGAGGGTTCTTTGTTATCTCGACTGTATTGTACTTCATAAAAATTATTCCATGTCGCCTTCCTAAGAAGCTTTGATTCTTTGTGAATGCTTTGTTGTCATTATCTGGAACAAAAAATGCAAAAAATTGGAAACACGTCTAAAGAATAAAACATATATCAAACCCACCAAGCAAGATTCATTTGGATCAATTGCAAAGTCACCTTTCATCAACCCCTCGTCTGAAAAGGAAAATTATTCTCTGTGCTCTTCGTACTTGTGATTACTGAGAGCTTTGATTGGAAATGTGTATATTATAACTTGAATCTTTTCTGCTATAACACCACAATAGTGAACAATGCCACAACTATAAACCCTACAGATGTATGTCGTGAGATCTATAGATATACCAAATAGTTTCAATTCCGGATCTATCAAAACCTTTTATACAATTCACACAACCAAATTACATTGGTCCTATTTGGGAAAAAATGAACTTATTAGACAAATCGAATTTTCTCAACTTTTTCCAAGCTAGGTGAAGATGAAAAACTCATGTAATGGGGAGTCAGATAAGAGGAAGGTGTGAGTTTTTTCAAGTGGAGATTTTAAAATTCATATTTTATAGCATTTTTTAAAAAAATAAATCATATTTTTACCACACTATTTTAGGATCATGCTAGATTTTTTTTCATCAATCAAATCTTGCCAATTCAAGCGATGTCAAAGATAATGTATACTTCTAGTGTACAAATGATTTTCTCTAAAAACAAAGATTGCGGCGCACTTCTATGTACGATTCTTCAATTTTGTTTTTAAATTTATTTTTAATCACATATTTCCACATTAAAATATTTTTTTACATAAATTCAATTTTTTTTTTGAAAAATCACTATTTTAAAATTCATTTTTTTCTAAAAAAATTCTTTCAAATGGACAGGGCCAAAGGACTTTTATAGTAAAAAAAGATACGGGTTGCCATTTAAAAAGAAAATGTGTATTTGGCACAAAACAAAATGTTCTTACCATTTGTCACCACTGCAAAAATCATCTTTATAATATCAAATTTGACACGAACTCTCACATCAACTTTATATTACCTAAAATGTCCTTGTCTGTTGGATTTCCTCCAATTGTCCATTCAACCCATTTTTGTTTGAACCCTTGAATGCTTACAATTCTTCTAAAAATTCATTTTCAATAAAATATTATTACACGTAATCCAAAACTTTTCTTTAATTTTTAGCCACACTTTCTCCATCAATCCAGTATTTTAAATTCATTATTTCCCCCAAAATGGGGATCAAACAAGGGCTAAATAAAATTTAGAATTAAAGTAAAATTTTGATAAAAGTTGATGAAATATATGATTAAAAATTAATAAAAAAATATAAATCATATAAAATGTGTAATTGAAAATAAATTTCTAAGAAATGAGGGTCAAAGATAACTACATAAGTTGAGTAAGTGTGTCTTGCACATGAAAAAATTCTAAAGGATAAAAATGCAAGTCCACTTAATCTTTATTATTCAAATTTGAGTAGTGTTATTTATCAACACTAGTGAAAAACATTAATCTAGATGATAATTAAATGATGGATTCATTTAAATACAATCTTACATTATTCATTTGATATCTTAGGTAGTGTTGACACGCTAAAAGTGCAGCCCAAATCGAATAACTCAAAGAATGAAGCCTAACTGGGCAATTCAGGATAAATGCCCAAATATGGTTACTAATGAATGCAGTGGAAGCCCATGAATGCAATAACACCATTGCCCAAACTTGCAAAACGCTCAAGATCTAAGCGAATGAAGTGGCTTGCAGTCACCCAGGGTTATGACCCTGTTCTCGCCCAAACCTTCGAATTGCCCAGGATCTTAGCAAATATAAGATGTTATGGTTATTCAAAAGTGCAGTTATCGAAGCAGTTATTAAGTAATCTTATCACGTTCCACGATTCAAGGATGTTCAGTTGAAGACGGTTGAACGACAAAAAGTAGTGACAGCAGTTAGAGACGGCAGTTCCACGATAAGTTGGCCACCATGAAGAAAGTGAGCAATTATAAAACAATTAAGCAGTTTCTAAGCGTTTGATCACGAAGATATCATCAAGGGAATATAAAAGGAAGAAAAGACATAGAGCAAAAGGACCCTAAATTAAACACTCTCAAACAGAGAATATGTAATTTCAATTTCTTAGTTTAGACTTAAATATTTCTTTTCAGTACTCATGTGCTTACGCTCCTTGGAGGCATTCTGTTTAAGTTCCAATTGTAAAGTCATCACCAATAAAACACCCTTTTTTGGGACTTTGTCTCAAGAGATTTGTTCCTTACACAATCGTCTGATCCCTTTTTAATTGTTAGCGCGCGAAACAATTTGGCACGCCCAGTGGGACCTTGGTGTTTGGTGTTGAAGATACAAAAGGTGAAACAATATGTCTCAGAAATTCGATAAGGAAGCAGCAAGTCAGGGAGGAGTCCAATTTGTGATCGAGCGATATGAGGAGCAGCATAGCTCTCCACGAACAGATGGACAGAATCAGAGCAATCATAATCATTACGAACCAATGACAGAGTTGAGTCCTCGAACCGTGCGTGCATTATTTGGAGAACTAACACAAGATGTCGTTGAATAGGTAAATCTACGAAGTATTCATAATATGGAAAGATTTACCCAGAATAAGAATGCACATTATGACAACATGGCCAAACAACTGAGTACTTGGAACGAAATAATGAATAAGTTAGTAGGCCAAATTTGTCAGCCAATTGTGCCTCTCGCAAACCATTTTCAAACTAGGACAATTGTAGGACATAATCCCCCAGTCCTAAGTTTAAATTAAGGAGTAGAACCACTTTTTGATCCCTCTATTTCAAACCAGGGGGGTGGTGTAATACCAAATCAAAATAGTGGCATTGGTACATCTAACTTGGGGGATAACCTAAATGTAAGAGATAATGTCCTAAATAATGGGCAGAATACCACACGTGTTAATGATGGAATAAATGTTCAGGCTAATGGTAACAATGGTCCAAATCATAGCAACTTTGTTGCCAACCAAGGACCAAACATCAGGCCTCAAGCAAATCAACTGGTCAACCAACTTGTAGGAATTCCATATGACCCCAACGTCATGTTGAGGAATCAGATTATGGAAATCGTACAGGACCAGATAGCTTTTGGAGTACGTCCTATCATTAGGCCGACTTACACAAAGCCATATCCTGATTGGGTAGACTAAGCATATCCATGGCCTAGAGGGTAGAAAGTGCCAGAATTCTCATTGTTTACCGGTTTAGGAGAGGTGTCTACTCTAGAACACATAGGGCGATTCACACTGCAAAGTGGTGACGTGACTGATTACCATAAAATGAGGCCGTTCCCTAGTTCATTAACAGGAGCAGCCTTCTCCTGGTTCATCAATTTGCCAGCAAACTCTGTTCAAACATGGCAACAATTGGAGCAATTGTTCCACGCTTAGTTTTATAAGACTGAGTCTGAAGTCACTTTGGCCGATTTGGCGAATCTACGTCAAATGCCAAACGAATGGGCAGAAGGTTTCCTTCAAAGGTTCAAGACAACAATAAGTAAATGTTTTGTACCTTTGCCCGAAAAGGAGTTTGTCAAAATCGCTCAAGGTTGTCTAAACTTTGATTTGAAGAAGAAGTTCCAAGATAAGGAATTTCCTGATCTTTTCCAATTGAGCGCGAAGGTGATTAGGTATGAACGATTAATAAGAGAAGAAGAACAAATAAAAAATTCTAGTAGGGGGACTTATTATAGAGACCCAAATTTTGATGTTCATACCATTAATGATGAGTATAACGATCAAACCGAAATGTGTTTGGCCGAATTAGTTAAAGGAGGCACGTATACTTGTCCTATAATGGCTAAGTCTAGACCGTCGGGCAAGGATGAGCATATAAAAGATGAAAACATAAAGACCAGAACGTTCTCGTTCGATATAACCAAAGCTGACTTCATATTTGATAAATTATATAAGGATAAACAGATAAAGCTGAGCGATAAGCATAAATTACCAAGCCCTGAACAAGTTAAGGGTAAAAAATATTGTAAGTGGCATAATGCATGGTCACATTTGACTAATAACTGTTTGGTTTTTCGCCATGTGTTACAGGATGCCATTGAATCAGGGCGAATTACGTTCGAGGATGAGAGGAAGATGGGAGTGGATGAAAATCCTTTTCCACAGCCACTTGGAGTGAACATGGTGACGTCTAGTTTCAAAAATAAGTTGCCAAAATTCAAGTTGGTTATAGATGATGGAGAAGAAGACCCTGGACCACATCCCAGTGTCTTTGAACGTATTAAAGGGAAGGAGCCCAAAAAGGACGAAGACGTCCTATGTGCAAGATGCAAAAAAGAAGTGAGTGCAAATGCAGAGAAATCAGGGATATGGCAGCATCACCATCGCCCTAGTTTTTTCCCAAACGCTCAGCCTGGTAGAGGGCGGGGTGCATCGTTCTATAAGGGACCGCCTTTTGAGAGGCAGTTCAGGCCAGTAAATAATGGGAGAACATTCAGACCGCAACCTCACCAACTAAATGTATAACATTCGTTCCAATATAAGGCTGGAAAGGCGATACCTTTCAACGAGATGACTAGAACCCAACAAAAGCGTTTTCAACGGAACTATGGGCGAATGATGAGACAACAACAGGGAATGCTACGTCCTAAGCCACCTAGACTACTCAAGGCAGCCAATCAAAATGTTCTGAAAGACAGTGAAGAGACTGATACAGGCGAACCTATGGAAGAATTGCCAGAGACTTCTTCTGAGAGGTCGAAGTTTGAGCGAGACAGAAGGGATGGAGAAGATCCAGATCAATCCCTTACTATTCAGTTTGGTACGTTACCTCCTGTCGTGGCTGATAACTATTTACTAGCCAATGAGTTCAAGAATAAAGAAAAGGAAGATAACGAAGAGGAAGCATGCATGCTGAAACATGAAGAATGCCAAACTTCTAGAGAAGCCTATAATGATGAAGAAGATGATGGTATGATAGACATCGAAGAGGAAATCGATCTAGAAGCAGAAAGGAGAAAAAGAGGAGTATCGTATAATACTCTGTTGAAGCAACTACATCGAGAGGGAGTTCGTGAAGTAGACTTATTGGGAGAACCATCTGGGCGTTCTTTCGATTATTACGTACTGTACGGGACGCCCAAAAGGAAGAAGAGAGTGCCTCACTCTGAAAAGTATGGATCACCTCCAAGAATAATGCCTCCTCCCACAGGTTGGGTAATTGAAGAAGAAGCATTAGAAAACAGTAAAAAGGAAATTCAGGAGACAGAGGCTTAGTGCGATATGCTGCATGTTAACTTATCACAAAAGGATAACTCGACAGAGGACAAACAGGAAGTGAAAATAGATGCTGCCGAAAAGGTTATTTTTAAGCGACCGGCCATGAAATTGACCAAACACTTGAGGCCATTGTACTTTAAAGCTCTAGTTAACGGCATACCTGTGGCAAAAGTGTTTGTCGATAATGGAGCAGCTATAAACACTATTCCATCTAGGATGATGAGGAAATTCGCAAAGACAGAAGGTGATATGATCCCAACGAAAGTCATCCTCACAAGTTTCAATGGAGGAGCAATTTCAGCTAAAGGGGTTATGCCATTGGACATAACTATAGGAACAACTGCTAGGACCACAGTCTTATTTGAATAGATGGTCCCACTAGTCACAATGTGTTATTAAAAAGAGATTGGATACACGGAAGTCGCTGTATACCCTCATCGCTCCATCAGCGCATAGTTTTTTGGAATGACAAGGGCGAAGCAGAGGTAGTGCAGGTCGATCATAGGCCTTTTGTCGCAGAAGCAAACTCAGTGGAAAGGTTCATGTACGAAGAAAATTATGGACCTGTCAGAGTAGTCCAAGATGAAGAAGAAACTCATATTGTCGCGCAGACTGAAGAGCCGTTTTCGGTGGATGCACTCATTGAAATGTTCGGTCAAGTGAGGCCAAACATAGTGGCCCTAGAGGAGCCAGTAATTGGCAAAAGAATAATCAAGGAGTTTTAAATGAGTTGTAAGCAATAAAGGCAGATGGCCGATATTCAAGCATTCAAAGTCAAATTAATGGCTTTCAATAAAGAATGCAAGGACAAGACGAAAGAAGAAGCAACCTCGAAAGCATTGAGAGACAAATTGACAGTGTTCGAGTTGGAACAAAGTATTGGTCGAGAAATCAACAAGGTGGATTGTTTACAAGAAGAAGTGCCTACAAGGGAACTAGACGACGAAGTGATAAGGATTGCCAAACCTGGATACGCTCAAGCACAAGACCCCCTGATTAAAGTGAATATTGGCAATGATGGAGAAAATCGCCCAACGTTCATCAGCCAAATGCTCGATCAAGAGGTTAGTGATAAATTAATCGCTTTATTAAAGGAGTACAAAGATTGTTATTCTTGGGAATATGAATATATGCCTGGTTTAGATAGAGATTTGGTGGAACATAGATTACCAACCAAACCTAATTTTAAACCTCGTAGGAAACCTCCTAGACGTTTCGCTCCTAATGTACTCCCTGAAATTAAGGAAGAGATAGAGTGATTATTAAAAGCAAGCTTTATTAGAACAACCAGTTATGTTGAATGGTTGTCCAATATCGTGTCGGTATTAAAAAAGAATGGTAAACTAAAGGTGTGCATAGATTTTAAGAATCTAAACATAGCCACACCTAAAAATGAATATCCAATGTTCACGGTAGATTCTTTAGTAGACTCGACTGTCGGACATGTAATGTATTCCTTCATGAATGGGTATTCAGGATACAATCAAATTTATATAGCTGAGAAAGATATACACAAAACTGCATTTAGATGCCCTGGGTCTCTAGGATGTTTTAAATGAGTAGTTATGCTTTTCGGCCTAAAAATGCAGCAGCAACTTATCAAAAGGCAATGAATTTGATTTTTCATGATATGATAGGCAATTTTGTTGAATTGTATATAGATGATATAGTGGTCAAATCCATTAAAGAATAGGACTATTTTGAACAATTAATATGTTCATTTGAGCGAATGAAGCAATATAAACTAAAGTTAAATCCCTTAAAATGTGCATTTTGTGTTAATGCAGGGAATTTTCTTGGTTTCTTAGTACACAAAAAAGGGATTGAACTTGATAAAAATAAAGTGAAAGCCATTCTAGAGGCCAAACCACCTAGCAACAAAAAAGAATTGCAAAGGTTTATAGGTCAAGTAAATTTTTTAAGACGCTTTATTTCTAATTGAGCAGGACAAACTAAAACTTTTTTGCCGCTTTTAAAGTTGAAAAATCAGGACGAATTCGTCTGGAAAGAAGAACATCAAAAGGCTTTTGAAAGCCTAAAGACATATTTATCAAATCCACCAGTGTTGGTGTCACCAATCCAAGGACAACCAATGAAAGTGTATGTATCGGCTGAAAAAGAATCAATAGCTGGAATGATCGCATAGGAAGACCAATTTGGTGAAGAAATGGCGATTTACTACTTGAGTAGACGGTTAACAAAATGTGAATGTAATTATTCTACCATTGAAAAATTATGTCTTGCATTGTATTTCACATGTACAAAATCAAGGGTTTATTTACGATCCGTAACCGTTCATTTAATTTCTAAAGTAAATTTGGTTAAGTATACGTTCTCTCGCCCTATTTTGTATCAAAGGGTAGGCTTTTAAACATTAGCTTTATTAGAATTCGAAATACAATACATACCCCAAAAGGCAGTCAAAAATCAGGCTTTAGCTAACTTTCTGGCCGATCATCCATACCCTGATATGCCTGAGGAAATTGAGTTAGAGATCAATTCATTCGAATTAAAATCTCAGGTTTTATATTTCGATGGATCGAAAACCTCTAAAGGTGTAGGAGTAGGAGTAGCATTGATAAATCCTTTAGAGATTTGTTATAAGTTCGCATTCACTTTGGACAGAATGTGCAACAACAATTAGGTCGAATACGAAGCCTTAATCGTGGGTCTAGAATTAATGATAGCTATGGGGGTAAAGAATGTGATCGTTAGAGGCGATTCTCAATTGGTAATTTACCAATTGATTGGTGATTTTAAATGCCAAAGTGATTCCATTATAAGTCAGTATAAAATCGCCCAAGAGTTGTTGGAAGAATTCGACCAAGTAGAGCTTCAATGTGTTAATAGGATATACAATGACGTAGCAAACGAATTGGCCCAGATGGCCTCAGGATACTCAAAGGTTTTAAATTGGACGTCTACTTATGAGTATGGAACAATATTACCCGTGGTCCAAAGAAGGGCGAGAGCGATTAAAATTCATTGCATACAAGATACAAATGCAATAGATTGGAGGGCAGAGGTTAAAAGGTTCCTTAAAGAACCTAATATAGGAAATAGTAAAAAAAATGAAGTTGCGTTTGCTAAACTATACACTGATAGATGAAAAGTTGTTTAAGAAACGTTCTGATGGTATATTGCTAAAATGTGTAAGTTTGCAAGAAGTCAGGACGATCATGGTTGAAGTGCACGAAATGATATGTGGAGCTCATCAAGCTGGCCAAAGGATGAGATGGTTAATTATTAGGAATAAATATTTTTGACCAAAGATGGGAGAACCATGCGTTCAGTATGCAAAAAGTTGTCTAGCATGCCAAAAGCATGGTCCAATACAAAGGGCCCCAGCACGAGAGATTACACCTATTATCAAACCTTGGCCGTTTAAGGGTTGGGCGATAGATCTGATAGGGAAGATTTATCCCCCATCGTCCAAGCAACATACCTTTGTTATAGTTGCAACTGATTATTTCACTAAGTGGGTAGAAGCGATACCTTTAAAGGAGATCACCCAAAAGAATGTTATATAATATATCCGTGATCACATTATTTATAGATTTGGAATTCCACAAATTTTGATGGTAGATCACGGAACATCTTTAAATGGGGATCAAGTGAATAAATTCTTGAGCGAGTTTGAAATTAAATTAGTGAACTCCACACCATATTACGCTCAATCCAACGGACAAGCAGAATCTTCTAATAAGATTCTAAAAAATATCATAAAGAAAATGATAGATGAAAATGTCAGAAATTGGCACGAATGTCTAAACAAGGCCTTATGGACTTATAGGATGTCGCCTCGGTCAAGTACCAAAATTACTTCTTTCCAACTTACTTATGGACAGGAGGCCGTTTTGCCTATGAAAATCAATGTGCAATCGATCAGAATGTGTTTGCAACATAAGTTAAGTGGTGATGAGTATACCGAATCACTAGTTCAAAATTTATTGGAGTTGGACGAATTAAAGTTGGACGTCCTAAATAGATTGCAAGTTTAAAAACGAAGAATGGCTAAATTTTATAATGAGAAAGTTATAGCCAAGTCATTCAACTGGGCGAATTGGTTTGGAAAACAACACTCCCTTTGGATAGCAAAGATCCGAAGTATGGCAAGTGGTCGCCCAATTGGGAAGGACCATATAAAGTAAAAGTGTGTTGCCTAATGGAGCCTATCATTTGGAAAATTTAGACGGCACCAAGTACATGAGGTTCATTAATGACAAATATTTAAAAAAATATGTTCCTTCCTTCTGGGAAAGTGAACAAATAAAAGCGTAATCAAATCGCGTTGAACGATCGCAGATAAAAAAAGAGGCCAGAGCGAAATACATTCAAATAAATTCCTTTATTATCAAATGTTCATTACAAAGTTGCAAAATACAAAATACTAAATGCTCTATAAGCTACAATTAAGAGCAAACTAATCTCCCGGCCGATCGCCGAGTAAGAGGGTGAACTGGCCTTGATTGTCATCTTGATCACACTGCTGCAAAGGCAAGTAGAGAGGTCGAGAAGCACTCTCAGCAAGCAGAAAGGAAGAAAAAGCACTCTCACATTGTCTTCCTAAATGCATCGCTGCAATAGTGGGCAAGGAGGCTGAGAAGCACTCTCAGCAAGCAAGGTGGCTTGCAGGCATCCTCAAAAATTATCTTTCATCATCGAACTCATTTTAAGGAACATGGAGATGATGTGAAGAACTTTGCTGGCCAAAGAATATTTTCTATATCTCCCATACCAAAGGTGACATCAAGAAAGATGGCAAAATGGGTGGATCAAATGATCTATTTCCATGGAAGACGAAGGTTTTGGATCGATTGTCAAAATGCCAAACAATGTCAGCAAATTGGTTTTGAAGAAGGGAATGGAAATGAAAATGACAAGTGTGGAATATAAGTGCATTTATAAAGGCATGAAGGTGAAGAGACAGAATATGAACAGTCACATTCATGCCTAGTAACTGGAATCAAATGGCCCAAAGTCTTGGGAAAAGAGACAGAAATACCAAGAGAAAATATTTTTGAATCTTAGCATAAAGCAGTTAAATGCTTGGGGGTTGACGATTAAAGACAACGTCAATAAATACACAAGAAGACAAATTAATCGTTCATTAATGATAATGGCTCCTGGTATGTTCAGAATTACCAATAGACATCAGTACGAGGTTACAAGGGGAAAGTTAATACGAAGTTACAAAAAGAAAAGTTAAGGCATTAGATGTCTTAATTACAATTCGCCTCAGATTGAACGAATTATTTCCCTAAGTCTCCCCCAATCCTCGCTCTGCTGAGAAGAAGTGACATTCAATTCAACCACAAAATCATCATCAACCTCCAGCTTCTTGTACTGCTCGACCAAAGACTTGGTTCGCTCAATTCCTTGGGAGGCATTACATTTTTTAGCAGCCATTCTCGCCTTGCAGTCGTCCATCCTTGCTTGAAGCTCCTTCATCTGTGCAGCCAAACTGGTCATCAAAGAGTTTTCAATCATAATTTCGGAAGAGATTTCTTTCAATTCGTCCTCAGCTTTGTTGATCTCCAGAAGCAAAGACTCTCTTTCAGATATAACGCGAAGATATTGAGAACTTTTGGCCTTCAATTCAACATTTTTGGCCAGCAAGGAGAGAATCTCGGAATGGACAACTTTCAACGTCGCTTTAAAATCAGCACAAAGATTGAGCGACGGAAGTGTCAGTGCTTGCGCTAACTTCGCACTCAAATGCTCAAGCTTATCCTTATATTTGGCAGCACTAGCCTGACCGATGTCCATATCCATAAAGGACACGTACTCAAATATCGACTGTTTGAGGAACTTCATATCTTCCTCTAAAGAAGTAGAAGGACGATTGGTTGAAACAGGGCGAGACATCTTGACTTGTCCCCAGGAAGTGAACAAGTCCTGGATGGAACGCACAATCTTATTAGCATCCTGTAAAGAAAATTGTCAACATTGAAGGTTTTCACTACAATAAACAAAGTGGAAGTAAAAGTGAAGCAAATATTACCTCATCAGCAATCTTGGGAGGTGGCATATCCCCAGCCAAGTCTACCACCTGTGGCTCCACCACTTGTGAGGACTTCCCCTTGTCTGGACGAGAAGTCTTTGCCACAATGGGCAAACCCATGGGAGCATCTGCAGAACTCAAAAAGCAACAAATCAAAAACTAATAGTACAAGCAAAGGTAAAACATCAAAAATGTATTACCTTCTAGTTCGACGTTTGGGAGGTTGATGCCTTGGGAAGAAGGTGGCTCATCCATTGGTTGTGATGAGGATTCTGGGACCGAAGGTTTCTTTTTAAGCGTAGTCCCTTCATCAGCTGGTTTGGATGAAGTAGCCTCAGTAGAGGATAATGGAGCAAGAGCTGCCAATACCAAAGCCTTCAAAGGAGAGGCTGAACTTTTCTGAGAAATCCGAATAAACCATCAGCACATAGAAAAGTTTCAAGTATAGAAAGGTATGCTTGTGAGTAAACTAATTTAATTATCTTTCTTCTAATGATGAGAGGAGTGTCATCATCATCCTCCAAAATGGGAGATGCTGAGGTTGGCCGTTTACTGTTTAGGGCACTTTTGCTGCAGTGGGCCTGGTAGGAAGAGAAGTAGATGGACGAACAGACTGTTTAGCATGAGCAGAAGAGGAATGACTCCTAATGGACACAGGGGTGATCAAAACAGGAGAAGTGGAAGAAATGTCTGGCTGATCCAGTGAATGGAAAGCACGATTGACATCAGTTGCAAACAATCTGTGTTTCACTGATGGCTAGAGTTGTTCAAAAAGGGGGTGGATGACATGGCTAGAATTGAAAGGGGCAAATGAAAAGTTACTCGTCAAAAGAATATTGTGAGCATCTATAGCTTCTGCCTCTGCCTTATTAATGGTGTGGAAGCGATCTATCAAATTTCTTGAATAACAAAGGGGAACAGGCCAAATTTGGCCAAAACCAAGTTGACGACCAAAAAATTGGGGAGCATATATTTCAACCCCAGCTTTGGCATTGGTTCCAGTCAAAATATCATGGAACAACTCTCTCCCGGTCAAAACCTGAACCCAAACAAGCAGAGAGGTGCTCGCACTGTCCAGGGTGGATGGGGGTTGCGCATAATCTGGAGTTAAAAAAGGGAGGAAAAGGAAAGAAAGAAGGAATTAAATTCAAAGTATAAAAAATGAAAAGATGTCCCTTCTGGACATATTTACAGGACTCAGTGGGTCAATAGCTAGCCCATAGCAGCTAGCAGAATAAAGGGAAAAAGATAGAGCACCAAGTGATGGAAAATAGGCTCTCAACCACATTTGAGTGAACCAAAGAGGCCCACTACCAGTGGGAGATGCACCATTCTTCAATTGGAATTGGAAAGAAGCCATGCTTCTATAGAGGGCAGCCAAAAAGAAAGAACACAAATTCAGAGGCCTACCATGCGCCAATTCGTGTGCTATGGGTAAATAGCTCATAGAAGGTTTCATGCTTGACACACACAGAATATATTTACAAAGCCAAATCTGAAGAAAGGCCACATGCTCAGCATGAGAAGGCTCAGCGCTCGAGTGATTATAACAGCTTTGCAGGTTTGAATAAGACTCCGTGAGTTTTCTATCAAATTTTGGGGCGACACCAAAAATCAAAATACCAGAGAAAATGGTATCACCCAAAGGTGGCAGATTTACTAAGGCGCCAACATCCCTTAAAGTAATGGACATGGGACTAAGAGGGAGAACAAAAGTATTATACTTAGAGGACCAAAAACTTAAAGCAATAGGGAAAAGCGCTGGATCAAAAATAGGGAGTTGAAGAGAGATTTCTAACAAATCAGAAATCCTAGTACTATCAAAAATTATCTTGGTAGGACCATGGCCCACAAGGCGAGCATGTCATCTACGAAAAACAATATCAAATTTAGGCCAAGTGCGAATACCTCTTTCGCGAAGCGGCCTCAGCGGCAAAGAGTTTAGAAATGGAGGGTTTTGAGTACAAGGGAACAACTGGCCCACCGCCACTTGTTCGACAGCCTCGGCGTTGTTGAATGAAGGACCTAGATAGAACTCATTGAGTTCGGCATTGGCTGGTGCAAGGAAGTTCGGAATTATATATAGCCGAGTGAGGATTTTCTGGAAGTTTTCGAAACTGAAAGAGTCACCAGATTGGGATTGTGAAGCGGTCATTGGGAATGAAATAAAATTTTGTTGAAATTTGCTTGAGAAACGTAGCAGAGAAGTAAGAAGATGAACAGTAATATTGCGAGAGAGAAGCGTGAAACAATGATGCGTGATTTAGTGGTGTGATGAAATCGCGTGTATTTGGGGGTTATAAGGGTTTGCAACGTCCCGCCTTTTCAGGCTATGAAAGAAAATAATGATTGAAATTCTTAGGAATTTCAAATGTTGTTGGGAAACACAAAATGAATATGGCAAAAATTAATAATTGGTATTAATTCTGCCATATTGGGGGTAATTGTTGACACACTAAAAGTGCAGCCCAAATCGAATAGCCCAAATAATGAAACCCAACTGGACAATTCAGGATAAAGGTCCAAATAGGGTTACTAATAGATGCAGTGGAAGCCCACGAATACGGTAACGCCATCGCCCAAACTTGCAAGACGCCCAAGATCTGAGCGAATGAAGTGCCTTGCAGTCGCCCAGGGTTATGACCCTATTCTCGCCTAGGATCTTAGCAAACATAAGATGTTATGGTTATTCAAAAGTGTAGTTATCGAAGCAGTTATTAAGTAATCTTATCACGTTCCACGATTTAAAAATGTTCAGTTGAAGACGGTTGAACGACAAAGAGTAGTGACAGCAGTTTCACGATAAGTTGGCCACCATGAAGAAAGTGGGCAGTTATAAATCAATTAAGCAGTTTCTAAGCAGTTGATCACGAAGAGATCATCAAGGAAATATAAAAGGAAGAAAAGACATAGAGCAAAAGGACACTGAATCAAACACTCTCAAACAGAGAATATGTAATTTCAATTTCTTAGTTTAGACTTAAACATTTCTTTTCAGTACTCGTGTGCTTGCGCCCCTTGGAGGCATTCTGTTTAAATTCCAATTGTAAAGTCATCGCCAATAAAACACCTATTTTTGGAACTTTGTCTCAAGAGGTTTGTTCCTTACACAATCGTCTGATCTCTTTTTAATTATTAGCGACTACCCGTGCGAAACAGGTAACATTATTCTATAAATTTAGTTTATACTATATAAAAAATGAAAATAAAATAAAAAAAGAAAAGAAAAATTCCATCTTCCTCAACTCTCCATTTCCATCCCCAACCGCAACCCCACTAGAAATTATTGTCGCATAATAAAGATTTTTTTATTTATTTTTTAATCATGATTTTAAGTAGGTTCCATGTGCATCAAATTACTAGGCCCTAGTTTGGTGGTCCTTTTTTTTGAAAATTATTGTTTTAAATAGTGATTTTTTAGAAAAATGTGTAAGTAAAATTTTTTTTGTTTTATTTATGCGTAGAATATTTTATTGTGTAAATTTATTGTTAGATATGAGAATATATATTTATATAACAGAATTTTAAAAGAATAAGAAACAAACAGGAACTCGTGCATTTTATCAAGCTCAAGTTTGACATGAATTGGAATCCCAATTTTGGTTGATTGTTTTGTTAATTGGATAAGTGAGTAGGGATGGGCAAAAATCAAATCAACCCATGAGAATCAATCGACCCAAACTGGACCGATCGATTTGCATCAATTTATGCAAAACAATTAGCTGGGTATGATTTATGATTAAGCGCATCAAGTTATAGTTTGACCCATCAAAATTGATAAAACCACCCAACCCAAGTTCAAATCAAATATAAAAAAATATCACTCGAAATCTCAGACATTCAAGCTTTAAACGCCCATCTCGCCGCTAAATCTATTTTCCTGAAATAGCCTACGTCAATCGTCATTTATTAGTTGCCGTGTTGGTCATAGTTTGTCCATAGCCAGTAGCTGTTGATTCTCCTCCAATTTCTAATTGAATTTGGTTGAGGATGCGATCGCACTTTTAGCCAAAATGGTAGGGACTAAATTTGCAATTTACCTTCTCTCTTAAAACTCTGTTTCGACAAGGTAGATATTTGACCTTAAAAGAACCCATTAAAACCCTAAACCCAGCCAGGATCAGCGTGAACGGAGATACAGAGCAAGAACAATGGGAAAGAAAGAACAAAAGCAAAAGGATCAATTACAAAAACAAAATAATAGTTGTAAAAAGCAAGAGGAGCTTCTGAAAACACTTGGAGATTTCACCAGCAAAGAGAATTGGGACCAGTTTTTCACCATCAGAGGCGGCGATGATTCATTCGAATGGTACGCCGAGTGGCCTCAACTTCGGGACATACTCAAAACCCACCTCTTATCGTCATCTCCACCACCGGAATCCTCCGATGGAAGCGGCGGGGATACACCACATGTGGCGCCGGAGGAAGTTCAGATTTTAGTGCCGGGGTGTGGGAATTCGAAACTTTCCGAGCATTTATATGACGTGGGGTTTCGGAACATTACAAATGTGGATTTCTCAAAGGTGGTTATTTCGAATATGTTGAGGAGAAATGTGAGAGAACGGCCAGAGATGAAGTGGCGCGTCATGGACATGACTAGTATGCAGGTTTGCTCAACATTTTAATTTTTTCACTTCTTATTCATCATTGAAGATATAAATTTGCTTTAATTTAAGAACATCAATAACATCTTGAGTACTGTTGGAACTATAAGAATGTCATAAATTGATTATTATACGACTACTTTAAATCATTTAAGTGATCGGAATGCAACTCTAGGAAGATTTATCACATTTTGTGGGCCGCAAGTGGTTGGCTTTGTGACAATTGTTGAAATCACTCGTGTAGCTCGTCAAAGTTCTAATTTAGTTTTTTGCTAACTATTTGTTCAAAAACCTAGTATTTACAGCCTTGATACCCTAACAAAATTAGGGCATAATGTCTTAGTGACTATATCAGATTTTTCCAGAGTGTGAGTGCTTAGAAGTTCACAACTACGAGATAGTCAGCTGAAAGCTAACGTTGCATACTTTCGCAACTACAAGTGTGCCTTAAGTGGAGATGTTATAGCCTATATTTAGCTTGTGGTATAGGTGTTTTAGACTTTTAGGGGTATGAAACACACTAAAAAAGAAATGCTAAACTTTAAAGCTCAACTTTCAAACTGTCCAGAGAGAAATGTAACAATATGAATGGTGGAGTGAGCATATTGCCCTCATAAGTACTGACAAAATTATTTGAATATATGCAAGTATGAGTTTTCTTGATTTGATTCCTTTATTTTTATTTTTCCCCCTGTAAGCACGTACATCAA